>NW_004444004.1:484269-490064 GCF_000243295.1 Trichechus manatus latirostris | reverse complement strand
ATGGCAGCATTGTTCACAATAGCAAAAAGATGGAAACAACCTAGATGCCCATCAACAGATGAATGGATAAACAAACTATGGTACATAAACACAATCGAGTACTGTGCAACGATAGTGATGTACTGTCTCAGTTTTTGTTTATATGGGAAGGTTTTAAGTTCACCTTCTTTTTGTGTGTGTGTGATTTAGGTGAAAGTTTACCTAGTTTCTCATTGAAAAATTTACACACAAATTGTTTTGTGGCATTGGTTGCAATCTCACACTGTGCCAGCACTCTCCCCATTTCCTTTTCCACCTCACATTCACCGGTTCTATTCATCCAGTTTTCTTGTCCCTTCCTGCCTTCTTGTCTCTGTTTTTTTTGGGCAGGTGCTGCTGATTTGATCTCGTATACTTGATTGATCTAAGAAGCACATTCCACACGTGTGTTATTGTTTGTTTTATAGGCTTGCCTAATCTTTAGCTGAAATGTGAAATCAGGAGTGGCTTCAATTCTGAGGTAGAAGAATGTCCGGGGGCCATAGTCTCAGGGGTTCCTCCAGTCTCTGTCAGACCAGTAAGTCTGGTATTTTTTTGTGAATTTGATAATTTGTTCTACGTTTTTCTCTCGCTCTACCCAGGACCCTCTGTTGTATTCCCAGTCAGAGCTGTCAATAGTGGTAGCCAGGCACCATCTAGTTCTTCTGGTTTTGGGGTTGTATAGCCTGTGGTTCATGTGGTCCATTAGTCCTTTGGACAAATTGCTCCCATGGGTCTAGTTTTTTTCCCTTTCCTTTGCTCCAGACTAGAAGAGACCAATAGTTGTATCCTACATGGTCGCTCAAAACTTTTAAGATCCCAAATACTACTCACCAAAGTAGGATGTAGAACATTGTCTTTAAGAACTTTGTTGTGCCAATTGATGTAGATGTCCCCCAAGTCTATGGTCCTTTGCCTTTGATCCTGGAAACTTCATCCCATGAGGTGTTCAGTTATGTCTAAGAGGTTTCTCTGACTGTGCCACTTGTGCGCTCTATTGTCTATATTAATATATGAGGAACATCTACAGTCATTTATTTAGAAATTTCCATCACCGAACACGTATCTGTGATCGGTATGTTCCCTTACCCTCTCCCTCACTTGTTGGCATATCTATTTGTCTATATATACTTTTGTAGATTATTGTTTGTTGATTCTATTGTCTCAGGATTGTCTATGCTATAGTAGTTACTATAGCTGTCCTTTATTCCTGCATTCCTCTCAGTGTCCTGTCTTGCCTTGATCATGTTGTGCTGACTTCTCCCATATTGTGTATTGCCTTTCGATTCATAAATATTAACTCATGTCTACTATCTCTTTGGTAATTTTCCCTCCCACCCCCTCTTATCCCTGGTAACCATCAAAGAGTTGTTGTTGTTGTTGTTTCCTGTGTGTAAACATTTTATTAATTTATAAAAGCAGTCTCATACGATATTTGTCTTTATGTGACAGACTTATTTCATTTCAGCATAATGCCCTCCAGATTCATTCATGTTGTGAGATGTTTCACAGATTCATCATTGTTGTTATTGTTGTGTAGTATTCCATTTGTGTATGTACCATAATTTGTTTATCCATTCGTCTGTTGATGGCCACTTATGTTGTTTCCATCTTTTTGCTGTTGGGAATAATGCTGCAATGAACATGACTGTGCATATGTCTATTCCTGTGACAGCTCTTGTTTCTCTAGGATATATTCCTAGTAGTGGGATTGCTGGATAGTATGGTATTTCTATTTCTAGCTTTTTAAGGAGGCACCATATCGTTTTCCATAGTGGTTGTACCATTTTGCATTCCCATCAGCAGTGCATAAGAGTTCCAATCTCTAATGGCTAATGATTGTGAGCATTTTCTCCTGTGTCTGTTAGCTGCCTGAATGTCTTCTCTGGCAAAGTGCCCGTTCATATCCTTTGCCCATTTTTTAATTGGGTTATTTGTCTTTTTGTTGTTGGGGTTCTGAAGTATTCTATAGATGTTAGAGATTAGACCCTTGTTGGATATGTCATAGCCAAAATTTTTTCCCAGTCTGTAGGTTCTCTTTTTACTCCTTTGGTGAAGTCTTTTGATGAGATAAGTGTTTAATTTTTAGGAGCTCCTAGTTATCTAGTTTCTCTTCTGGTGTTTGTGCACTGTTAGTTATGGTTTGTATTCTATACCATGTATTAGGGCCCCTAGCATTGACCCCATTTTTCCTTTCATGATCTTTATCATTTAGGTCTTGCATGTCCTTTTTACAGAAGGACATCCAGTTTTGCCAGCACCATTTGTTTTCCCCATTTAATGGACTTTGGTTCTTTGTCAAAGATCAGCTGAGCATAGGTGGACAGATTTACATCTGGGTTCTTGATTCTGTTCTATTGGTCTATGTGTCTGTCATTGTACCAGTACCAGGCTGTTTTGACTACTGTGGCTGTATAGTAGGGTCTGATATCACGTAGTGTTAGGCTTCCTACTTAGTTCTTTTTCTTCAATAATGCTTTGCTTATCTGGGGCCTTTTTCCTTTCCATATAAGTTTGGTGATTAGTTTTTCTATCTTGTTAAAGAATGCCGCCAGTATTTGGATCACGATTGCATTGTATCTGTAGATTGCTTTGAGTAGAATTGACATTTTCACAATGTTGAGTCTTCCTATCCAAGAGCATAATATGTTTTCCATTTATGTCTCTTTTGGTTTCTTGCAATAGCGTTTTGTAGTAATCTTTGTATAGGTCTTTTACGTCCCTGGTTAGACTTATTCCTAAGTATTTTATCTTTTTAGGGGCTATTATAAATGGTATTGTTTTCCTGATTTCCTTTTTTTTTTTCTTTTTTCTTTTGTATGTAAATCTTGTATCCTGCTACTCTGCTAAATTTTTCTATTCGTTCCAGAGTTTTTTCATGGAATCTTTGGGCTTCTCTATGTATAGGATCATATCATCTGCTAATAGGGATAGCTTTACTTCTTCCTTTCCAATTTGGATGCCCTTTATTTCATTTTCTTGCCTTATTGCTCTAGCTAGGACTTCCAGCACAATGTTAAATAGGAGTGGTGATAAAGGGCATCCTTATCTTGTTCTCATTCTCAAGGGGAATGCTTTCAGCTTCTCTGCATTGAGAATGATTTTGGCTGTTGGTTTTGTATAGATGCCTTTTATTATGTTGAGGAATTTACCTTCTATTCCTATTTTATTGAGAGTTTCTGTCAGGAATGGGTTTTAGACTTT
Source organism: Trichechus manatus latirostris (assembly GCF_000243295.1). Classification (NCBI taxonomy): domain Eukaryota; kingdom Metazoa; phylum Chordata; class Mammalia; order Sirenia; family Trichechidae; genus Trichechus; species Trichechus manatus. The sequence goes on along the minus strand of NW_004444004.1, from coordinate 486,842 downwards.
ATCAAATGCCTTTTCTGCATCGATTGAGATGATTGTGTGATTCTTTTCTTTGTTCTATTTATGTAGTGGCTTATATTGCTTGATTCTCTATTGTTCAACCATCCTTGCATACCTGGTATGAATCCCACTTAGTCATCGTGTATTAGTTTTTCGATATGATGCTGAATTCTATTGGCTAGTATTTTGTTGAGAATTTTTGCATCTATATTCATGAGAGATATTGGTCTGTAATTTTCTTTTTTTGCCTGGTTTTGCTATCAGGGTTATGCTGGCTTCATAGAATGAATTCGGAAGTACTCCTTCCTTTTCTATGCTCTGAAATAGTTTGAGTAGTACTGGCATGAGCTCTTCTCTAAATGTTTGGTAGAATTCTCCAGTGAAGCCATCCACACCAGGGATTTTTTTGGTTGGGAGTTTTTTTTTTAAATTACCTCTTCAATCTCTTTTTTTGTTATGGTCTGTTTAGTTTTTTTACATCAGTTTGTGTTAGTTTAGGTAGGTGATGCGTGTCTAGAAATGTGTCCATTTCTTCTAGGTTCTCAAATTTATTGGAGTACAATTTTTCATAGTACTCTGTCATGATCCTTTTTCTTTCAGTTGGATCTGTTGTAATGTCCTCCGTCTCATTTCTTTTTTTTTTTTTATTGTACTTCTGGTGAAGGTTAACAGAACAAATAGTTTCTCAATAAGCAGTCAGTACACATATTGTTTTATGATATTGGTTAACAACCTCACGACATGTCAACCGTCTCCCTTCTCAACCTTGGGTTCCCTATCACCAGCTTCCCGTCCCCTCCTGCCTTCCAGTCCTCTCCCTGGACAGCTGTGCCTCATTAGTCCTGTTTTGATTTATGAGACTGTCCAATCCCCGGCTGAATGGTCAACTTCGGGAGGGACTTCATCACTGAGCTAAAAGGGTGTCCGGGGGCCGTACTCTCGGGGTTTCTCCAGTCTGTTGGGTCAGTAAATCTGGTCTTTTTTTGTGAGTTAGAATTTGGTTCTACATCCTTTTCCAGCTCTGTCCAGGACCCTCTATTGTGATCCTGGTCAGAACAGTCAGTTGTGGTAGCCGGGCACCAACTAGCTGTACTGGACTCAGTCTGGTGGAGGCCATGGTAGTTGTGGTCCATTAGTCCTTTGGACTAATCTTTTCCTTATATCTTGTTCTCTTCGTTCTCCCTTGCTCCCGAAGGGGTGAGACCAGTGGAGTATCTTAGATGGCTGCTCACAAGCTTTTAAGACCCCAGATGCTACTCACCAAGGTAGAATGTAGAACATTGCCTTTATAACCTGTGTTATGCCAATTGAGCTAGATGTTCCCCGAGACCATGGTCCCCACAGACCTCCCCCCAGCAATTCAGCCCCTCAGGGAGTTTGGAAGTGTCTATGGAGCTTCCAAGACCTTTCCTTGTATAAGTTATGCTGGCTTCCCCAGTAATGTGTACTCTTACCCTTCACCAAAGTTACCACTTCTCTGTTTAGTTCCCCCCGACCCCTCCCATCCCTCATAACCAGCAAGGGTTGCTTCTTCTTGTGTGTAAACTTTTACATGAGTTATACAGTAGAGGTCTCATGCAATATTTGTCCTTTTGTGATTGACTTATTTCACTCAGCATAACGTCCTCCAGTTTCATCCATATTATGAGATGCTTCACAGATTCTTTATTGTTCTTCATCTTTGCATACTACTCCATTGTGTGGTGTACCATAGTTTGTTTATACGTTCATCTGTTGATGGACATCTAGGTTGTTTCCATCTTTTTGCTATTGTGAACGGTGCTTCAATGAATATGGGTGTGCATATGTCTATTAGTGTGACAGCTCTTATTTCTCTAGGATATATTCCTAGGAGTGGGATTGCCATTTTGTGGTGCTTTCTTTTGTGGTGCTGACGTTTTCTTTGTTCCTCTTACTCTTCTGGGCTGAGTTCCTTTTGCTTGCGGATTTTTTTTTATTTCTTTTGTTTTTGTAGGCTTTGTTTTTACTGAGACTTTGTGTTTTTCTTCTTTATTTTGATGAGTAGGTTTGTTAACTTTCTTTGTGGTTACCTTGAAATTTACCCTTATCTTCCTAGATTTGAACCAGTCTATTATTACTTGGTATCACTTGACTTCCTCTCCATTAGAAGGTTCTATACCTACACCGTTTATTCCCTCTTTTACTGTTCTGATTCTGTTGTCATTTACAGATTAACCTCTCTGGTTCCCTTTTGTAATTTTTTTTGGTTTTGCATAGTCCTTAAGGGTTCATTTCCTAGGTTGGTATCTGGCTAGTAGAATCCCGCATCCTATATTCAGTCTGTGGTCTTATATTGTTTGTCCTCAGATTGAAGGACTTCCTTTAATAAGTCTTGTAAGTTCGGTTTGGTTTTTATATAGTCCCTTAATTTCTGTTTATCTGGAAATGACCTAATTTCACCATCATATTTGAATGAGAGTTTTGCAGGATACATTATTCTTGGCTGGCAATTTTTTTTCTTTCAAGGTTTTACATATGTCATCTCATTGCCTTCTTGCCTGCATGGTTTATGCCAAATAATCCGAGCTTGGTCTTATTGTTTCTCCTCTGTATGT
>NW_004444004.1:480535-481889 GCF_000243295.1 Trichechus manatus latirostris | reverse complement strand
GCTATTCATAAGGTTTTCACTGGCTAATTTTTCTCAGAAGTAGACCACCAGGTCCTTCTTCCTAGTCTGTCTTAGTCTGGAAGCTCAGTTGAAACCTGTCCACTATGGGTGACTCTGTTGGTATTTGAATACCAGTGGCATAGTTTCCAGCATCATAGCAACATGCAAGCCCCCACAGTATGACAAACTGACAGACATGTGGGGGTGGAATTACCATAAGACCCGGCAATTCCACTCCTAGGTATACATCCAAAAGACTTGAGAGCATGGACTCAAACAGATACTTTTACACCAATATTCACTGCAGCATTATTCATAAGAGCCAAAAGGTGGAAACAAGCCAACTGTCCATTAATAGATTAACGGATAAAGAAAATGTAGTATGTATGTACAATGGAATGTTATTCTGCCATAAAAAGGAAAGTTGTGATACCTGCTACAACATGGATGAGACAGAAAATATTATGCTGAGTGAAGTTAGTCAGACACCAAAGGACAAATATTGTACTATCTCACTTACATGAAATATTTAGAATAGACAAACGCATAGAGACAAGAGTTTATTAGTGGTTACCCTGAGCTGGGTGGGATTAGGAAATGGGGAGTTATTGCTTAAGAAGTACTAAGCTTCTCTTTAGGGTGATGAAAGGCATTTGAAAAAGGATCATGGTGATTTTAATTAATGTTCCTGAATGTTACAGTTAAAAAATGGTTAAAATGGCCAATGTTTTATTATGTATATTTTACCTCACAAAAAAATCTATAAACCCTACCAAAAATTTTTTTAATTAAAAATTAAAAATAAAAAGCTGCCTCCCCTTTCTAATGGAGAAACTCTTATTTCCGGTCTTAAATGCTTCTTTTCCTTTTCTTAAATTTATTTTGTTGTTGTTTTTGAGAATATACATAGCAAAACATACACCAATTCAACCTTTTCTACATGTACAATTCAGTGACATTTATTACATTCTTCAAGTTGTGCAACCATTTTCACCTTCCTTTTCTGAGTTGTTCCTCCCCCATTAACATAAACTCACTACCCCCTAAGATTCCTATCTAATCTTTTGAGTTGCTGTTGTCAGTTTTATCTCACATAGATGGCTTTTAAAAGTGTATAATGCCCAAGGCAGACATTTTTCACTAGCTAAGCTGAAGTATTGTTTGGTTTCAAGAAGATTTCAGGGCATATTTTTGATTCAAGGCCTAAGATTATCTCAGTACAATAGTTTCAGGGGTTCATCCACCACCCATGGCTCCAGAAAGTCTGAAGTCCATGAGAATTTCATTTGTAGGATTAATGTTTTAATTTTGGCCCTTTCTTCTTTTTGGATGTGTGCATTTATTGTTATAAACC
>NW_004444004.1:454658-478995 GCF_000243295.1 Trichechus manatus latirostris | reverse complement strand
TTTTCTAAGTTTAAACCACTCTTTCATTTCTTTATATTGCCTTGACTTCCTCTCCATACGAAAGATCTATGACTACATTTTTTTGTCCTCTTTTGTGTTTTAATATTGTCATCTTTTACATATTGACAAGTGTTTCCCTATTTTCAGTGTTTTAGCTTTGATTTACTTTTGTGACTTCCCTATCTGGGTTGATATCTGGTTGCTCTGTCCTATATTTTAGTCTTGAGTTGTTATCTGATGTTACTGGTTTTCTAACTGGAGGACTCCCTTTAGTATTTCTTGTAATTTTGGTTTGGTTTTTGCAAATTCCCTAAACTTCTGTTTATCTGGAAATACCTTGATTTCACCATCATATTTGAGATACTGTTTTGCTGGATATATAATTCTTGGCTGTGAATTTTTTTCCTTCAAGGCTTTGTATATGGCATCCCATTGCCTTCTTGCCTGCATGGTTTCTGCTGAATAGTCCGAAATTTTTCTTATTGACTCTCCTTTGTAGATGACTTTTCGTTTATCCCTAGCTGCTCTCAAAATTCTCTTTAATTTTGGCAAGTTTGATTATAATATGTCTTGGTGACTTTCTTTTGGGATCTACCTTATGTGGGGTTTGGTGAGCATCTTAGATAGATATCTTCTCATCTTTCATGATATCAGGGAAGTTTTCTACCAACAGATCTTCAACAATTCTCTCTGTATTTTCTGTTATCCCCACCACCACCCGTTCTGGTACTCCAATCACTTGTAGCTTATTCCTCTTGATAGAGTCCCACATAATTCTTAGGATTTCTTCATTTAAAAAATTTTTTTCATCTGGTTTTTCCTCAAATAAGTTGGTGTCAAGTGCTTTGTCTTCAATCTCACTAATTCTGACTTCCATTGCCTCAGTTCTGCTCTTATGACTTTCTATCAGGTTGTCTAATTCTGAAATTTTATTGTTAATCTTCTGGATTTCTGATTGCTGTCTCTCTATGGATTATTGCAGCCTGTTAAATTTGTCATTATGCTCTTCTCTAATCTTCTTAATCTGCTCCATTGCTTTGTCTGTGTGTTTCTTGGCTTGTTCTGCATCTTGCCTGATCTCCTTCCTGATCTCTTGAAGAGTTCTGTATATTAATCTTTTGTATTCTACCTCTGGTAATTCCAAGAAGTTCTCTTCCTCTGGAAGATTTCTTAATTCTTTGTTTTGGGAGCTTGCTGAAGCCATCATGGTCTGCCTCCTTATGTTATTTGATATTGACTGTTGTCTCTGAGCCATCAATAAGTTATTATATTTATTTATTTTGTGTTTGCTGACTGTGTCCTAGCTTCTTGTTTTGTTTTGTTTTGATATGCCCAAATAGGCTGCTTATGTGAGCTAGTTTGATTATTGGCACCTTTGAAGCTCTGATGTCCTGTCACCAGGTGGTTAGATCTCTTACTAGGTATGTGAGCCCAGGAGCCTGTTTACTTTTCTTATATGGATTCAGCTCAGATGTTTAGGTAGTCAGTCACCAAGTGTGTGGTACAGGCTCTCACCTACAGTCCTAGATGGGCAGGAGTGATTGGAGTAGGCACAGGTATCTGGCTGCAGTAAAGAGTCACACGCTGAGCAAGGCAGGGGGCTGATGGCTGCCCCTGAGTGTCTTTAAGGAAAGACTGTCCCTGTTCCCTAGAGTGCATAGGTGGTTGGGTTTTGCAGCCAGACTATGGACACCCAATGCTGTTGGCTGTAAGGACTGGGAGTCACCACTTATTCTTGGACCCCTGTCTTGGGTGGTTAGATGGTGTGGGTGGAGCCACCAGTCCTCAGGTCCGTGACTCAGGTAGGTGAGGACCCTGCTTAATGGGCAGAGTGGTGTCAAATATCATGAACCTGTCACTTCACCATATAGTTGATACAGTTGAAGTTAGGCTTTAGGTATATACCCTGTTGTACTGTGATAATGAGGGCCTACACTGTTGAAATGGACCCACACAGGTCTATGCAGGGGTGAAAGGCATTTGAAGTCCGTGGATCCCTTTTGCTTGTGCCTAGGCAAAGGAGCTGTGCCTACGCTGAGTTCCTGGCTTAGGGGAGCTGACAGATTGTTTTTTCCCAGTTTTTTAATTTGATCCCTCTCCAAGGCCAGAATGGCTTAGGGCGCATGATGGGTCCTACTTCTGGCCCAGGGGACTCGGCAATCGCTGAAGCTGGCTGGGACCCAGTGCAGAGTAGGGAGGGGGCAGGTAAATGGGAAAGAGGTTTTTTCCCATAGGGGATGTTTTTTGATCTGCATGGTAGGTTAGACGCATGTACTTACCTTTTGCCAATTAAGCGCCACTTTTCACTTTTCTGGAGGCTTGAGTAGACTCTCCACCACTTGGTCTCTCCCGATGTGGGAAATGCGTCCTGAGTGCCACTGCTTGCCTCACCACGCACTTGAGCAGATCCGGCCTGCAGGGTGCTGGTTCCCACTGGGTCAGGTCCGGCAACTCTTCACTGCTTCTGAACCATCTCTCCCTCCCCCTGCCACTCAGTCTGATTCCTCAACTTTGCCTTTGATGTTCAGGGCCCCTAGATTGTCACATATAGTCTATTCACTTGTTTTTTCAGGTCTTTGTTGTAAGAGGGACCACAGGAAGCATCTGACTACTCTGCCTTCTTGGCCCTACCTCTGGAGTCCATGAGAATTTGAAATTCTGTTCTACATTTTCCCACTTTTAATCAGGATTCTTTTATAGAATCTTTGATCAAAATATTCTGTTATGGTAGCCGGGCAACATCCAGTTCTTCTGGTCTCATGGCAAAGGAGACAATTAGCCACACATTCCATATTCTCCTCCTATTCCTGACTCTCCTTCTTCCTCTGTTGCTCCAGTGAATAGAGACCAATTGTTGTGCCTTGGATGGCCGCTTGCAAGCTTTTAAGACCCCAGGCACTATGCAACGAACTAGGAGGAAGAACAGAACCACTAAACATGTTATTAGAGAAGTTGGTTTTATATGATTTTCTTTCCTAATTCTTAGATTCTTTATAAATAATATTTCTTTAAAAATTCATTTCAAATTGTTTAATGAAGGTATATAGGAATGCAATTGATTCTTAGCCATCATTTCTGCAAACAGTTTCTGTTCCCCATTTTCTCCTTCTAGAACTCCTATTAGATGTATATTGGGGTTTTTCATTTCTAATGTCCATGCCTTTTAACTTGTTCAAATTTTCCATTTATTTTTCTCTCCTTGCTTCATTCCTTATGATTTCCAAATATCTGTCTTCCAGGTCATCAATTCCCTTTTGTCTGTTTAGGTGGCCAAAGAAACATCCAGCTGCTCACGTCTTAAACCAGGCATCATCTGTGAACTCTCTCACATCTCCGATGTCCGTTAGTCCCATCAGTTCTACCTCCAAAATATCTCTTGAAACCACCAAATCTCACTATCTCTCTTGCTTCTGTCCTAGTGCACACTGTAACTTTATATTTCTAACTGGTATATATGTGAGGTCATATGTCCTTTGTTCCAAGCTTGAGATACATTAAATTAATATTAAAAATGTACACTAACCTGCCAAAGCCCATCTTCAGAGGACAAGCACTAAGGTGCCTCCATCAACAGCTAGACTGAAAGAATACCCAGCCCCTCTTTGTTAACTTTTTAGTAATGTCCTATTTCTTCATAGTTCCCAGAGATGATGCAGCGGGACATCCACGAACATGACCTGAAAATTCACAGGCAGTATGGCTTCACAAGTATGTATCTCCATTATAGGAATCCTGCTTAAGTAACGTGCAAAAGTTATAATCACAAAGGTTGTGATTATCTGGGGTTAAGAAAACGTTGGAAGTTTTGATTTATACAAGCTGGTAAATCTTATATTATTTTGGGATACACTCAAAAGTATGTAGCTTTGACATCTAAAATTAAAATTCCAGGGATAACCCAGGTGAACAACCACCTCTAATTAAAAACTAATATGATTTTTTTCGTCTTTTTTTTTTTTAATTTCCTTAGGGGAGCATTTTTCTTGTACCAAGTAAGAACTGTAGACTGGTGGCAAATATGTAACATATAACAAGGTCAAGAGGAGCTGAATATTCTCAAATTCCATAATTTTTAATGATTAGTGTCAGCTCTTCTTGTTCTTGAGAATATTTTTTACAAGAGCTGCTTGTTCTAAAAGGAAGAACAACTTTTTAAACTTTTGTTTGAAAAATTATGTGTAATAAATTGTATTCTTGACCCAAAATTAACGAATGACTGAAAGAAAGATAGAAAAATGGAATGAAGGAAGGAAGGGAGGGAGGGATGGAGAGAAGGAGAAATGGGAGGGAAGGAGGGAGGGAGGGAAGGATGGGGGAGGGACGGGAGGAAGGAAGGAAAGGAAAGAAGGGAATGACGAAAAGAAGGAAAGGAGGGAAGGAATAAAAGAAGAAAGGAAGAAGACAATGTCTGTGCAATGAATGAGATTGTAACCTTAATTTCAAGACGGAGTCCAGCCAAATACTACCAAAAAGAATTATGAAAGTAAATTGTGTTTTAAACAAGTAATTCAAATTTTCAGGACAATCTTTCCTTAGAATATTTAACTTTTGGAATTCTTTACTGGAAATTGGTAGCATAAAACAAAATAGACAAAATAATTCATTTAGGACTTCTCATTTCAGCTCTGACATGTAAAGAGCTTGGAAATCATCTCTCTCATCCTTAGAATAAGAAGAAAGGTGAATAAACTGAAAATCAGTTACTTTTCTTAGACCCATCAGAGAATTTAGGTCCTAGGGCAAACTGCTACCCCAAAATCTGGAGAGACAGTAAAATACAGAGAAACACAGCTGAAGTAAACTTACCTGGAACAGAAGCCGCTAAAGCCATAAACTGGTAGAAACAATTAAATGGCAATTTTGATAAATTGCTGAAGGATGAGTATGGATTAGTTTAAGAGTGAGAAACTCCTGGAGGCCCAGTCTTAGGTGGGCCCCCACACTTTCATGGGTTATACCTCCATAAACCCAACTGGGTTCTCAAGATGAAAATACAAGAATCCCCTTGTTTCTGGCAGGGGAAGGGGAAAAATAACCATTTTGAAATACACCCAGAGCATTCTCCATAACAAAAGCCTGCTCACCGTGGAAAAGAACTTTACCAGAGCCTTATTTTCTTGGAGGAAGAAGGGCAGTAGCTAACTCCAGTTCCCTCTAGCCTTCCTGTCTCACCTAGTGGGCTGAGATAAAACTCAGTGAGCTTGAATATAGTCAATAGAAACGTTCCAAACTGAAATGCAAAGAGAAAACATGAATGAAAAACAAAACAAGAGTATCCAAGAACTCTGGAATAATTACAAAAGGTGTCATACCAAATGGAAAAACGAGATAAAGGAGCAGAAGAAATATTTGACATAATAATGGCCAATAATCTTCAAAAATTAATGACAGACACCAAACCACGGATCCAGGAAGCTTAGAGAACACAAAGGAGGATAAATACAAAAAATTTCCACCTAGACATACACATTCAAAGTGCAGAAAACCTAAGATGAAGAGAGAATCTTGAAAGAAGCCAGAGTTGGGGATGGGGGTGGGGGGTAGGGAACAGATTACCTATAGAAGAACAAGGATAAGAATTGCATTGAACTTCTCAGAAACAATTTAAACAAGTGAAATATTTGAAGTATTGAAAGAAAAAGATCAATACCTAGAATTCTATATCCAGTGAAATTATCCTTCAAAAGTGAAAGAGAAATACTTTGTTAGACCAACAAAAATTGAGGGACTTCATCACCTGCCCTGCACAATAGCCACAATGACTCAAACATACCAACAATCATGAAGATGGCACAGGACAGGGCAATGTTTCATTCTGTTATACATAAAGTTACCATGAGTCAGAGCCTACTCAGCGGCAACTGACAACAACAGCAACAGACCTGCCCTGCAAGAAATATTAAAAGAAGTTTTTCGGAGATGGAAAATGATGTAGGTCAGAAACTCAAATCTACATAAAGGAAAAGCAACAGAAGAGGAATAAATGAAAGTAAAATAAAATGTTTTATTTTTCTTGTTTTAAATTGATATGATAGATGTCTTAGTCACCTAGTGCTGCTACAACAGAAATACCACAAGTGGATGATTTTAATGAAAAGAAGTTTATTTCCTCATAGTCAAAGTAGGCTAAAAGTCTAAATTCAGGGCATCAGCTCCAGGGGAAGGCTTTTTCTCTCTGTCGGCCTTCTCATCAATGTTCCCCCGGACTAGGAGCTTCTAGGTGCAGGGATCCCAATCCAAAGGACGCACTCTGCTCCCGGCACTGCTCTCTTGATGGTATGAGGTCCCCCTATCTCACTGCTCACTTCTGTCTTTTATATCTCAAGACATTGCCTCAGGATACAGTCCAATCTTGTAGACTGAGTCCTGCCTTACTAACACAACTGCCGCCCGTCCTTCCTCATTAACATCATAGAGGCAGGATTTACAACTTATAGGAAAACCACACAATATCAGGAATCATGGCCCAGCCAAATTGATAAACACATATTTTGGGGGACATAATTCAAACCATGACAATAGATAACTGTTCAAAACAATAATAGTAACAATGAATTGGATGACTATAGCTTATGGATAAGTGAAATGAATGACAACAATGTTATAAGGGAGAGAAGGAGGAATTGAGAATATTCTGTTATAAGGTACCTGAACTACCCATGAGACAGTGTAGAGTTATTTGAAGGTGGTCTTAGATTAGTTGTAATGTACAACTAATGCAAACTCTAGAGCAACTGCTAAAAATTTTTTTAAAAGAAGTGTAATTGATATACTAAGAGAAGAGAGAAAATGTACTCATATGAAATACTCAATTAAAACCAGAGAAGGCAGAAAAAGCGGGAAAGATAAACAAAGAAACAATACAATAAACAGGGCACCAAAGAGAAAACAGTTGCAGACATGGTAGATATTAATCCAACTGTATCAATAATCACTTCAAACGTGAGTGTTCTAAATGCACCAATTAAAAGACAGAGACTGTCAGACGGGACAAAAAAATAAGAACCAAATATATGTAGTCTACAAGAAACCCACTTGAAATATAAAGGCACAGATAGGGTAAAAGTAAAGGGATGGAGAAAGATATATCAGGCAAACACTAATCAAAAGAAAGCTGTACTAGCTACATTCATTTCAGACAAAGAAGACTTCAAAACAAGGAAAATTGTCAGGGATTAAGAGGGGCATTACATAATGATAAAGGGGCCAATTCTCCATGAAGACATAACAATCCTTAAAGTGCATACACCCAATAACAGAGCATCAAAATACATAAAGCAAAAACTGATAGACCTACAATGAGAAATAGATTAATTTATTTCAGCACCCCACTTTCAATAATTGATAGAGCCAGCAGGCAGAAATTCAGTAAGGATATTGTCTTAGGCTGGGTTCTCTAGAGAAACAAAACCAGTGAAGTGAGTGTGTATGTGTATATATATATATACACACACATACATATGTATATATATGTATGTATATATGTACATATATATATAGAGAGAAAGAGATTTATCTCAAGGAAATGGTTCACATGGTTGAAGAGGCTGGCAAGTTCCAAGTTCGTGGATCAGGCCTCAGGCTGGATGCTTCTCCTGACTCACGTAACTGCAGGGACTGATGAACCCAAGATCAGTACGTCAGATGGCAAGCTGCTGGCTCACAGGCTGCAGAGACCGACAAATCCAAAGATTGGCATGTAAGACAACAGGCTGCTGGTTCACAGGCTGTGGAGGCTGATGAATCCCAAGATCATCAAGAAATACAGCAGGCTGCTGGTTCAAGTCCCAAGAACTGGAGGTCAGATGATGATGAGCCAGGTGCAGAGCAAATAAGCAAACTTTGCCTGAATGTGTGTGTATGTGTATATATATATATATATATACATATATATATATATATATATATATATATATATGTATGTATGTATATATGGAGCCCTGGTGGCACTGTGGTTAGGCACTGGGCTGCTAACCAAAAGGTCCACAGTGCAAATCCACCAGCTGCTACTTGGAAATCATTTAGGTCAGTTCTACTCTGTCCTATAGGGTAGGTATGAGTCGGAATCAACTTGACGGCAAAGAGTTTGGGTTATATACATATTTATATTTATATCTACATATAGGATGCAGGCCATACTCCTGAAATATTCCGCTTACAACTGCTTGGCTGATCACATCAGATAGCATAATGGAGGATGATTACATCATTATATAACTGCCAAACCACTGAGAATCATGCCCCAGCCAAGTTGACATACAACCTTAACCACCACAGTCCAACTCTTGTCAACTTGGCAACTGTACACATCTCCTTAAAACATGCACAATCTCTAAATAAAGATAATTACAAAGTCATATTTGTGCCTAGCACGATACAACTAACATGCAAACAACTGATAAAACACTAGCCCCATTTAAATCTTTTATTTAATAAGTGAACAAAAAATATTTGATGCACACATACAAGGAAGAAATACTCATAACAATTACAGTCCTCGTTTCTGCAACTGGACATGTGGTCGTAACTGGTATTTAAAATTACCTTCTTCTACCACCCATTCCATATTCCCTTTGCCCTCAGCAAGCACCTTACCTGGTCATGGTTCTTTGCTTGGTGGGGTGACCCAAACCGTCATTCCTGAAGGGTCTGGGACATTAGTAGTTACGTTGTAATTGAGTTGCTGTTCTTTTCCATTGAGTTTAATCACAGAGCATGGCAGTACTAAGAGATGCCTAACAGATAGCTTATATTCCAGACATAATCTTTTTTACCTTCATTATGCAACATAAATTCGATTTCCTCTTGGTAGCCAGAGTCAATCACACCAGCCAATACAGTAACTCCCTTCTTTGCTTGTTGATCCAGAGACACAAGGAGCCCAGAGTGGCCTGGTGGCATTCTTAACTTTCAGTTCAATGGAATCTGTGTTGTGTTCCCAGGTGGGAGTATTCCTCCCTTTGGAAGTAAGACCTCTAGACCCACAGAGCATAGGGTTGTGGGGACAGGAAGCAAAAATTTTGCAAATGGGTCACTACAAGTAATAGTGACTGGTGCCACTCCCACCTCCACCCCTTCATTCCTAGAACTGTGAATTCTGATTATGGGAGAAACAGCACCATATATTGGATGCTGATTTAGAGCATATACAGCCTCCTGGAGAACATTGCCCCAACCCTGCAAAGTGTTGCCAACTAGCTGGCACCATAATTGTGTCTTTAGAAGGCCATTCCTTCATTATATCAAGCCAGCTGCTTCAGGATGATGGAGAACATGGTAAGACCAGTGAATTCCATGAGCATGGTCCCATTGCTGTACTTCGTTTGCTGTGAAGTGAGTCCCTTGATCCGAGGCGATTCTGTGTGAAATACCATGATGGTGGATAAGGCTTTCTGTGAGTCCACGGATAGTAATTTTGGCAGAAAGAAGCATTGCATGCAGGGAAGGCAAATCCATATTCAGAGTAACTGTCTCAGTAAGAATGAAACGCTGCCCTTTCCATAATGGAAGCAGTCCAATGTAATCAACCTGCCACCAGGTTGCTGGCTGATCAACTCGAGGAATGGTGTCATTATCAGGAACTCACTGTTGGTCTCTGCTACTGGTAGATTGGGCATTCAGCAGTGTATTTGCCAAGTAGGCTTTGGTGAGTAGAAATCCATGTTGCTGAGCCCATGCATAACTTCCATCCCTGCACCATGGCCACTTTGTCCATGAGCTCATTGGGCAATGACAGGAGTGGCTGGGGAAAGAGGCTAACTGATTTCCACAGAACACATCATCCTATTAACTTGATTGTTAAAATCCTCCTCTGCCAAGGTCACCCTTTGGTGGTCATTCACGTGAGATGTAAACATCTTCAATTCTTTGGCCCATTCAGAGATATCTATCCACATACCTCTTCCCCATACCTCCTTATAACCAATTTTCCAATCAGTTTACTTCCAAATCCCTGACCATCCAGCCAAAGCATTGGTCACAGCCCACGAATCAGTATACAATCTCACATCTGGCCATTTTTCCTTCCAAGCAAATTGAACAACCAGGTGCATTGCTTGAAGTTCTGCCTGTTGGGAGGATTTTCCTTCACCACTGTGGTCATTAAGGTTGTGTGTCAGCTTGGCTGGGCCATGATTTTCAGTGGTTTGGCAGTTATGAAGTAGTTTGGCAGTTGTACAACGATGTAATCACTTCCATGATGAGATCTGATATAATGTGATCACCTCTATGATGGGATCTGCTGTGAATAGCCAATAAGTTCAAAGGGAGTTTCCTTGAGGGTGTGACCTGCATCCAATATAGGTGGACTTTCTGGCAAGGTTCACGGGCTTTTGCTCACTCTGGATCCTGCAGCTGACTCCTGTTCATCTGACCTCTGGTTCTTGGAACCTGAGCTAGCAGCTTACCTGTGATCTTGGGATTCCTCAGCCTCTGCAGTCTGTGAGCCAGCAGGCTGCCAGCTTACCTGCTGATCTTGAGATTTGTCAGCCTCCGCTGTCTGTGGGCCAGTGACCTGCCAGCTTACCTGTGGATCTTGGGATTTGTCAGCCTCTGCAGCCAGTGAGCCAGAGGCCTGTTGGCTGACCTGCTAATCTTGTGTTCGCCAGCCCCTGAAGCTACATGCGTCAGGAGAAGCCTCCAGCCTGACCCACAGACTTGGGACTTTCCAGCCTCTACAAATGCATGAGCCATTTCCTTCATAGATGTTTCACTAGTTTTGCTTCTTTACAGACCCCAGCCTAAGACAACCACTGTCCTTCAGGGAGGTCCCAGAAAGGACTGCAATGCTGCTGCCATCCACTTTCAAATGGTGCCTGTATATGAAGCAGAACCATCTGTAAACCAGGAACAAGTTTTCTCTTCCTCAGCCAATTGATCATAAGAAACTCCCCATGAGGCCATAGGTGCCGACTGGAAGAGGGCAGGTAATGTGACAGGTCTGGAGACCGTGGGCATTTGGGCCACTTCCTCATGCAACCTACTTGTGCCTTCAGGTCCTCCTTGAGCCCAGTATTTTATATACCACTTCCATTTAATGATGGAGTGCTTCTGTGTACATCCAACTTTATGACTCTGTGGGTCAGACAACACCCAGTTCATGATGGGCAGCTCAGGCCACATGGTGACTCGGTGGCCTATGGTTAAGCGCTCACTCTCTACTAAGGCTAAGTAACAAGCCAAAAGCTGTTTCTCAAAAGGAAAGTAGTAGTCTTCAGAGGACGGCAGAGCTTTACTCTAAAATCCTAATGGTCTGCTCAGTGATTCATCAATAGCAGCCTGTCAAAGACTCCAAACAGCATCTCTATCTTCCACTGACACTTCAAGCAACATTGGATAAGCCAGATCATGTGGCCCAAGTGGAAGAGTGGTTTGCACAGTAGACCGAACATATTGCATAGCCTTCTCTTGTTCTGGGCCCCACTCAAAACTAGCACCTTTTGATTCACTTGATAAATAGGCCAGAGTAGCACACCCAAATGAAGGATATGTTGCTTCCAAAATCCAAAGAGGCCCAACAGGTGTTGTGCCTCCTTTTTAGTTGTGAGAGGGGCTAGACGTAACAACTTATCCTTCACTTTAGAAGGACTATCTTGATATGCCCCACACCACTGGACTTCTAGAAATTTCACTGAGGTTGAAGGGGACTGAATTTTTGTCAGATTAATTTCCCACCCTCTAGCACACAAATGTTTTGCCAACAAGTCCAGAGTTATTGATACTTCTTCCTTACTTGGTCCAATTAGCATAATGTCATCAATGTAATGGACCAGTGTGAAGTCTTGTGGAAGGGAAATGTGAAGATCCCTTTGGACTAAATTATAACATAGGGCTGGAGACTTGACATACCCCTGAGGTAGAACAGTGAAGGTGTATTTCTGGCCTTGCCAGCTGAAGGCAAACTGCTTCTTATGTTCCTTTGAAACCAGAATCAAGAAAAAGGCATTGGCCACATCAATGCAACATCAATAGCTGCATACCAGGTACCAGGAGATGTATATATTTGCTCAAGCAATGAAACCATGTCTTAGTCATCTAGTGCTGCTATAACAGAAATACCACAAGTGGATGGTGTTAACGAAGAGAAGTTTATTTCTTCACAGTCAAAGTAGGCTAAAAGTCCAAATTCAGGGTGTAAGCTCCAGGGGAAGTCTTTCTCTGTTGGCCTTCTCATCAGTGTTCCCCCGGACTAGGAGCTTCTCAGCGCAGGGACCCCTGTCCAAAGGACGCGCTCTGCTCCCAGCACTGCTTTCTTGATGGTATGAGGTCCCCAATTCTCTGCTTGCTTCCCTTTCCTTTTATTTCTTGAGGGATAAAAGGTGGTGCAGGCCACACCCCAGAGAAACTCCCTTTACATTGGATCAGGGATGTGACCTGGGTAAGGGTGGTGTTACAGTCCCACCTGAATCCTCTTTAACATAAAATTATAGTCACAAAATGGAGGCCAACCACACAATTCTGGGAATCATGGCCCAGCCAAATTGACACATATTTTTTGGGGGACATAATTCAAACCATGACAAACCACATCTGGAACAGAAGCTGCAATTGGAGTCACCATCTAGTCAAGTTTACTATAATCCACTGTCATTCTCCAAGATCCATCTGTTCCTTGCACAGGCCAAATAGACATATTAAAACCAGAGCCTCCACCAGCCTGAGCCCAGAAGAACTAGAGGGTGCCTGGCTACCACTGCCAATTGCTCTACAGGGATCACAACAGAGAGTCCCAGACAGGGACAGAGATAAATGTAGAACAAAATTCAAATTCACAAAAATATACCAGACTTACTGGTCTGACAGAGACTGGAGAAACCCCCAAGACTATGACCCCTGCACACTCTGCCAACTCAGAACTGAAACCACTCCTGAAGCCCACTTTTCACACAAAGATTAGACAGACCTATAAAACAAACAATAACACACATGAGGTTTGTGCTTCTTAGTTCAACCAAATATACAAGACCAAATGGACAACTCCTGCCCAAAAGCAATGCAACAAGGCAAGAAGGGACAGGAACTCGACAAATGGACACAGGGAACCTGGTGTGGAAAGGAGGAGAGTGCTATCACGTTATGGGGATTGTAACCAATGTTATAAAACAATATGTGTATAAATTTTTGAATGAGCAACTAACTTGAGCTGTAATCTTTCACCTAAAACACAATAAATTTTTTTAAAAAGTTGTGTTTAATGGGGATGTGGTGGGAATTACCACCCCTGCATCCTCCAAGTCCTTGATGGAGACACTAATCTCTGCAATCCCTCCAGGAATGCAGTATTGCTTTTGGTTTACTATTTTCCTAAGTAGGGGCAGTTCTAAGGGCTTACACATAGCTTTTCTTATCATAACAGCTCTTTCTCCACTTGTCAGGGATCCAATGTGGGGGTTCCACCAGTTGCTGAGTATATATATTCCAATTATGCATTCTGGGGAAATCACTACAGGATGGATTCAGGGACTCACTGGACCCACTTTGAGACGAACCTGAGCTAAGATTTCGTTAATAACTTGACCTCCATACTCCCTCACTCTGACTGGTGGGCCACAGCGAAGTTTTGGGTCTCCTGGAATTAGTGTCGGTTCAGTATTCAGTATACAGTAATCCCCCAAAAGTCTGATTATTTCCTTTTCCCCAGTGAATAGTCACTCTTGTAAAAGGCTATAATTCCCTTTTGGAAAAGCTGGGAGAAAGATTAAAAGTATAAATTTTTGGCAATGTAGTGGGGTCGATCCTAAAGGGGACCCAGCTGCCCCTTCATTCAAGGGATTATGAGTCTATAAACCAGCTGAAATCTTGGAATTGAGTGAGGGGCCATGACTCTCTCTTCTGGCAATTTGAGTTAGATTGCCATTCACTTGACCTAGAGTTATTCTGCTTATACAGATCAAGAAATAGTTAGTAGATTTCCCATATATTTCACTCCTAGGGACACCATGACTAAGTAGACAATGCCATAAATCCCTACGAGTCAGACTATTCTGATTACTGCTTTGACTCTGCTGTCCATTACTGTAACCACAACCACCTTGTCTTTGTCGATCAAGTGCTGCCACTTGGCCCCTACCACCACGGGGTCCAGTCAGACCAATTGAAATTAGGTGTCTTAATTCAGTTAGGGGAGTTCCCACTGTCAAATCTGACTTGCATAAAATAGCAATCACAAGAGTCTTCAAGGATGCTGGGGCTCTCTTTTCAAATTTGTTTCTCACCGTTGCAGTAAAAGATGTGTCCTCTAGGTACTGCATGTGTAGGTCTGTGGGTCTAACCTGATAAATCCACTCTAGCATGCCAATTTCCTTAAGCCTTTGGATATCTTCTTCTACAGTATACCAAGGCAGTACTGGTACTTCAACTTGATTTAGTATAAGCCACGGCATAATCAATGCTTCAGCAAACCAATCAAATAAGCTATTAGATCCTTTCCTAACCTGTAGCTGAACCACTGAATGAAGAATCTGTGTGTGCTTGTTATTGTTGTTGTTAGGTGCTGTTGAGTCGGTTCCAACTCATAGTGACCCTACGTACAACAGAACGAAACACTGCCTAGTCCTTCGCCATCTTCACAATCTTTGTTATGCTTGAGCCCATTGTTGCAAGAACACGCTGGGCATTTCTTAAGCTGAAAGAACTGAAGAAAAATATAAGCCTCGAGTTGCAATATTGAAGGATTCTACCAGGAAAATATTAAACGACACAGGAAGCATCAAAAGAAGAGGGAGAGAATACACAGTCAGTACACCAAAAAGAATTGGTTGATGTTCAACCATTTCAGGAGGTAGCATATGGCCAAGAGCTGATGTTACTGAAGGAAGAAGTCCAAGCTGCACTGAAGGCATTGGCGAAAAACAAGGCTCCAGGAATTGACAGAATATCAATTGAGATGTTTCAACAGACGGATGCAGCGCTGGAAGTGCTCACTCATTTATGCCAAGAAATTTGGAAGACAGCTACCTGGCCAACTGACTGGAAGAGATCCGCATTTATGCCTACTCCAAAGAAAGGTGATCCAACCGAATTTGGAAATTAGCAAACAGTATCATTAATATCACAGGCAAGTAACATTTTACTGAAAATAATTCAAAAGCGGCTGTAGCAGTATATCGACAGGGAAATGCCAGAAATTGAAGCTGGATTCAGAAGAGGATATGGAACAATGGATATCATTGCTGATTTCAGATGGATCCTGGCTGAAAGCAGAGAATACCAGAAGGATGTTTACTTGTGTTTTATTGACTATTCAAAGGCATTCGACTGTGTGGATCATAATAAATTATGGATAATGTTGCGAAGAATGGGAATTCCAGGACACTTAATTGTGCTCATGAGGAACCTGTGCATAGATTAAGAGGCAGTCGTTCAAACAGAACAAGGGAATACTGGATGGTTTAAAGTCAGGAAAGGTGTGCATCAGGGTTGTATCCTTTCACCATCCATACCTATTCAGTCTGTATGCTGAGCAAATAATCCGAGAGGCTTGACTATATGAAGAAGAACGGGGCATCAGGATTGAAGGAAGACTCATTAACAACCTGCGTTATGCAGATGACACATCCTTGCTTGCTGAAAGTAAAGAGGACTTGAAGCACTTACTGATGAAGATGAAAGACCACGGCCTTCAGTATGAATTACACCTCAACGTAAAGAAAACAAAAATCCTCACAACTGGACCGATAAGCAACATCATGATAAACGGAAATGATTTCATTTTACTTGGATTCACAATCAACGCCCATGGAAGCAGCAGTCAAGAAATCTAATGATGCATTGCATTGGGCAAATCTGCTGCAAAAGATCTCTTTAAAATATTAAAGAGCAAAGACGTCACCTTGAAGACTAAGGTGCGCCTGACCCAAGCCATGGTGTTTTTGATCACCTCATATGTATGCAAAAGCTGGACAATGAATAAGGAAGACCTAAGAAGAATCAATGCCTTTTCATTATGGTGTTGGAGAAGGATACTGAGTATACCACGGACTACCAAAAGAACGAACAAATCTGTCTTGGAAGAAGTACAGCCAGAATGTTCTTTGGAGGCAAGGATGATGAGACTTCGTCTCACATGCTTTGGACACGTTATCAGGAGGGATCAGTCCCTGCAGAAGGACATCACTCTTGGTAGACGGTCAGTGTGAAAGAGGAAGATCCTCAAAGGATTGACTGACACAGTGGCTGCAACAATGGGCTCAAGTATAACAAGGATTGTGAGGATGGCGCAGGACTGGTCAGTGTTTCGTTCTGTTGTACATAGGGTCGCTATGAGTTGGAACCGACTCGACAGCTCCTAACAACCACAACAACAGACTATGAGAGAATAAGTTGCTTTTTGTTAAAGCAATCCACTTATGGTATTTCTGTTATAGCAGCACTAGATAACTAAGAGAATCACTGAATAGAAATTTAATATTAAATAATTGTTGCTAATTGTTAGATATAATATAGTATGGTGGGGTTTTTTAAGAGCCTTTATTTTTTAGAAATATATGCTGAAATATTTATAGATGAAATGATATGATGCCTGAGATTTACTTCAAAATAATACGGGAGAGAGGAATGGGAGATTTAGATGAAATATGAGTGTTTCTGAGTTTAAGCTGAGTAGTGATAGGTACATGGGGGTTCGTTTTACTCTTCTGTCTACTTGCATATATATAGTCTTCCTTATAAACAATTAAAAAATAAATTAGTAAAAACAAACCTGGACACAAATATTTATGCAGCTTTATTCATAATTTTCCAAAACTGGAAGCAAACAAGATGTCCTTCAATAGATGAATACATAAACAAATTGTGGTGATCCATACATAGTGTCTTAGTCAGAGTTCTCCAGGGAAACAGAACCAATAAGATTATATATATATATATACGTATATATATATACGTATATATATATACGTATATATATATATATAGAGAGAGAGAGAGAGAGAGAGAGAGATCTATTTTAAGGAATTGGCTCATGCAATTGTGAGGGCTGGTAAGTTCAAAATCCGTAGGTCTTGCAACAGGCTGGAAACTCTAGCAGTCTTGTGTCCAAAATTGGTCAGCCAGGCAGTGGGTTGGAAATTCCAGCAGGATCTCTATTTACAGTCTTGAGGCAGAATCCTCCCTCAGGAAACCTTAGTTTTTGCTCTTAAGGTCTTCAACTGATTGGATGAGGTCCACCCATATTATGAAGGCTAATCTGCTTTAC
The DNA here is from genome assembly GCF_000243295.1 of Trichechus manatus latirostris. Taxonomy (NCBI): domain Eukaryota; kingdom Metazoa; phylum Chordata; class Mammalia; order Sirenia; family Trichechidae; genus Trichechus; species Trichechus manatus. Next base: position 461,801 of record NW_004444004.1, on the reverse strand, counting down.
TTAAAGTCAACTGATTTAAATGCTAATACCTTTATAGCTACATCTAGGCTAGTGTTTGACCCAAACAACTGGCACCATAACCTAATCAAATGGACTCATAAAACTAACCATCACAGTCCGCTCCTTGTCAATTTGGCACCTATACTCATCTCCTTGAACCACACTTAATCTCCAAATAATGACAATAACAAAGACAGCTTATAACTAACATAATACAACTATTCTAAGTACAACTGCAAATGCACTAACCCTTTCCCCAGAAAAGGATGCAAAATCCTTGGGTGATGTTCACTCTTCTTCTTGATATCCTGTAGTTAAAACACTATGATGTAAAGTTAATTCATTTTACATTATATGATAAGAGGATAAGAGAGGGAAGCAAACAAAGATATTTACACAGAGACACACAAATGTATTCATAACAAAATAAAAAGGAAATACTCATAACAATTACAATCTTTGTTTCTGCAACTGGTCACATGATCATAGTTGGTATTTACAACTACCTTCTTCCACTGCTCATTCCATATTCCCTTTGCCCCAGCAAGTACCTCAGCTGGTAATGATTTTTTGCCTAGTGGGTTGGCCCTAACCTTCATTCCTGAAGGATTCGAGCCATTAGTAGTCCTGCCTGAATTGAGTTGTTGTAGTTTTCCGCTGAATTAAATCACAGAGCATGGTAGTACCGAGAGATGCCCTAAGGGATCTCCTGTATTCTAGACATACTCTTCCTTATCTCCATTGTGTGATAACAGTCCAATTTCCCCTTGGTAATCAAGATTACTCACACCAGCCAGACCAGTAACTCCATTCTTTGCTGATGATTGTTGACCCAGAAGCATGAGGAGCCCAAAATGGCCAGGTGGAAGTTTCAACTTCCAGTTTAATCATTGCTGTGTCTCCTGGTGGAAGCATTCCTCCCTTTGGAAGTAAGACCTCTAGCCCAGCAGAATATAGGGTCATGAGGACAAGAAGCAAAAATTTTGCTAGTGGATCACTAGGGGTAATAGTGAGTGGTGCCACTCCCTTTTCCACCTCTTACTTCCTGGACCCGGGAATTCTGGTTATGGGATAAACAGCACCATATATTGGAGTTTGATTTAGAGCATATACAGCTTCCTGGAGAACACTGTCCCAGCTCTGCAAGGTATTCCACTTAGCTGGTGCCATAATTGACTCTTCAAAAGGCCATTCCACCGTTCTATCAAGCTAGCTGCTTCAGGATGATGGAGAACATAGTAAGACCAGTGAATTGCATGAGCATGGGCCCATTGCCACACTTCATTTGCTGTGAAGTGAGTTTCTTGATCAGAGGCAATGCTTTGTTGAATACCACGACAGTGGATAAAGCATTCTATAAGTCCTTGGATAGTAGTTTTGGTAAAAGCATTGTATCCAGAGTAAGTGTATATTTCAGTATGAACAAAATGCTGCCTCTTCCATAATGGAAACAGTCCAATGTAATCAAGCTTGCATCAGGTGGCTGGCTGATCACCCCAGAGAACTGTGCCATACTGGGGACTCAGTGTTGGTCTCTGCTGCTATCAGATTGTGCATATTGCTGGCAGATTGTAGCTAGGTTGGCCTTGGTGAGTGGAAGTCCATTTTGCTGAGCCCACTAATAACCTTTATCCCTGCCACCATTACAGTTGCTGTGTCGAGTCAATTCTGACTCATGGTGACCCCATGTGTGCAGAAAACAGCTGCACTCCATAGAGTTTTCAATACTGTAACCTTTTGGAAGCAGATAGCCGAGTTTTTCTTCTGAGGTGCCTCTGGGTGGGTTCAAACAGCCAGCTTTTGGGTGGTGCAAAGGATTAACATGCTTGACTGATTACTGAAAGGTTGGAGGTTTGAGTCCACACAGAGGTGCTTTGGAAGAAAAGCCTGGCCATCTCCTTCCAAAAAATCAGCCACTGAAAACCCTATGGGAAGCAGTTCTACACTGACACACATGGAGTCACCATGAGTCAGAGTCAACTCGACAGCAACTGATTTGGTTTTGGTTCTGCCACCATGGCCACTCTGTTCATGAACCCATTGGTCATTGACAAGAGTGGCTGGTGAAAGAGGCTGACTGATATCCACAGAATGGGTCACCCTATCCACTTGATTATTAGAATTCTTCTCTGCTCAGGTTACTCTTTGGTGAGCATTCCCTTGGAACACAAATATATCCACATTTTATGTCCATTCAAAGATGTCTATGTACATACCTCTTCCCCATGTGACGTTACTAGGGTTGGTGTAACCAGTGCAGTAACTCATGGTGTCAACCTCCATGGACCTCCTCTCATACCAGACCATACAGAATCCTTAGTAATGTTTTTTGTATTAATGTTACTCATAAATCATAATTCCCATATGTCACCGAATGTAATGGCAATAGTAGTGACATAAACTATCAAAATTAAAATTACACCTTTAAATTACAGTATCACACTCACAGTCTAACTGTATTTACACTTACATAGTTTCACGTGGTTAAAGTGAAAATTCAGTAAGAAAACAACAGAATTCAAAGTAAAAACGTTTAAGAACTACATCAAAATTATGCTCATTTTAATGTTAAACTTTACCGTTACATGAGATATGTTAATGGCTTAGGTTTGCATAATCAATAACAGCTCAAATAATGTAGAAGGTGTAGACAAATGCATGTGGAAATATATTCATAAATGAAATAATACCATAAAAATAAACAGGAACAAATACACAAGCATTTCAGCACTTAGTGAACATGACAACTAAAACAGAACTTTCCTAGTCTTCAAAGCTGCGAACTTGTGAATGACTTCATCAAAATTAATGCCTTTCACCAACTCACTTTCTTAATGTGTGACTATTTTTTAACCATATTCAAATTGAAACCCTGAACATTTCATTAAAGCCACATATATATGTGCAAGACAGTGATGTTTTTGAAGAAAATTTTAAAAGACTAAAATTTTTTTAAAAAAACTGAATTTAAGATTTAAGTTATATTTCTAAACAAGTATCAAAAAACATAGCATTTCCCATACTTCATATTTTAAACCGTCAATTTCTCTAGTTATCAAAGAGTTACATAATCAACAATTGTTATACATGTAATTTTCTTATCAATTTTACTCACAGAATAATATGTGATATAGTCATAATTTGAAATTGAAAATCATATATTTCTTAGATTATATGAATACTAACAAGAAATTGTTTTGTAAAATCTTTCTACATTGAATCACATTTTCACAGCATTATTAGTAACTGAGCAGAAGCCTTTCCTATTTTTCTCCTTCTTTTCCTTTAATTACCACTTCATTCTCAAAAAAGTTATTGATATAGGTTTACAAATATTAATTACCACAATATTTTATCTAAAACACCAGAAAATTTGACAAAATCACCAACTATAAAAAACACCAACAGCAGGCAGGGCCAAGATGGCGAGTAGTCAGACTCTTCCGGTGGACGCTCTTACAACAAAGACCCAAAAAAACAAGTGAATCAATTATATATGGCAATCTGGGGGCCCTTAACACCAAAGGCAGAGTTGAGGAACTGGACTGAGTGGCAGGGGGAGGAAGAGATGGTTCGGAAACAGTAAGGAGTTGCCAGACCTGATCCAGCGAGAGCCTAAGCCTGTCAGACCTGATCAGCTCAGGGGTGAGCAGTGAGGCAGGTAAGCAGCAGTGCTCAGGAGACACGGTTTCCACACTAGGAAAGACTCAGCACCAGAGAATCTACACGGACACCCAGAACCAGTGAGAAGCAACCCTAGATAGGTGAAAGATAGGTACTTGCATACGGCCTACCACATGGATAAAAAACACTCCCCTTAGGGAAAAACCTCTCTCCTATTTACCTCCCCACTCCCTGCTCTGCACTGGGTCCCAGACTGGCTTCATAATTGCTGAGTCCCCTGGGCTGGAAGTAGGATCCGTCACATGCCTGGATGCATTCTCCTTGCCTTGGAGAGTGAACAAATTAACAAACAGGGGAAAAAATAAACTTCCGGCTCCCCTAAGCCAGGAACCCAAGGTAGACACAGCTCCTTTGCCTAGGAACAGTCATAAGGGATCCACGGACTTCGAGTGCCTTTCCCCCTGCATAGACTTGTGTGAGCCCATTTCAACAGTGTAGGTGCTCATTACCACAGTACAACAGGGTATATACCTGAGGTCTAACTTCAACTGTTTCAGCTGTGAAGTGGCAGGTTCTTGACATTTGACACTGCTCTGCCCATTAAGCAGGGTCCTCACCTACCCACATCAGGGGCCTGAGGACTGGTGGCTCCACCCACACCACCTAGCCACCTGCAATAGGGGCCCAGGAATAAGAGGTGCCCCCCCACCCACCGTCATTACAGTTAACAGCATTAGGTGCTCATAGTTTGGCTACAAAACCCATCCACCTACACTCTCTAGGGAACAGGGACTCACCTTCCTCCTGGACACTCGGAGGCAGCCGTCAGCCCCCTGCCTTGCTCAGAATGCGTCCCCCTGCTGCAGCCAGATGCCTGTGCCTACACCAATCACCCATGCCTGTCTAGGACTGTAAGTGAGAGCCTACACCACACACTTGGTGGCTATCTACCTGGGCACCTGAGCTGAATCCATACAGGAGGAGTGGGCGGACTCCTGAGCTCACATACCTAGTAACAGATCTGACCACCTGGTGACAGGACATTAGAGCTTCAAAGGTGCCAATAATCAAACTAGCTCATACGAGCAGCCTATTTGAGCATATCAAAACAAAACAAGAAGCTAGGACGCAGTAAGCAAACATAAAATATATAAATATAATAACTTATTGATGGCTCGGAGAAAACAGTCAATATCAAATCACATAAAGAGGCAATATAAGATGGCTTCAGCAAGCTCCCAAAATAAAGAATCTAGAAATTTTTCAGAGGAGGAAAATTTCTTGGAATTACTGGAGGCAGAATACAAAAGATTAATATACAGAACTCTTCAAGAAATGAGGAAGGAAATTAAGCAAAACGCAGAACACGCAATAAAGGAAATTAAAAAGATTAGAGAAGAGTGTAATGACAAATTTAACAGCCCGTAAGAATCCGTAGAGAGACAAAAATCCAGAAGATTAACAATAAAATTTCAGAATTAAACAACTCAGTAGAAAGTCATAGGAGCAGAACTGAGGCAATGGAAGTCAGAACTAGTGAGACTGAAGATAAAGCACTTGACACCAACTTATCTGAGGAAAGATCAGGTAAAAGGATTTTTAAAAAATGAAAAAACCCTAAGAATTATATGGGACTTTATCAAGAGGAGTAACCTACGAGTGACTGGAATACCAGAACAGAGGGGAATAATGGAAAATACAGAGAGAATTGTTGAAGATTTGTTGGCAGAAAACTTCCCTGATATTGTAAAAGATGAGAAGATATCTATCCAAGATGCTCATCGAAACCCACATAAGGTAGATCCCAAAAGAAAGTCACCAAGAGATATTATAATCAAACTTGCCAAAATTAAAGAGAATTTTGAGAGCAGCTAGGGATAAACGAAAAGTCATCTACAAAGGAGAGTCAATAAGAAAAAGTTCAGACTATTCAGCAGAAACCATGCAGGCAAGAAGGCAATGGGATGACATATACAAAGCCTTGAAGGAAAAAAACTCCCAGCCAAGAATTATATATCCAGCAAAACGGTCTCTCAAATATGATGGTGAAATTAAGGCATTTCCAGATAAACAGAAGTTTAGGGAATTTTCAAAAACCAAACCAAAATTACCAAACCAAAATTTCCGGTTAGAAAATCAGTAACATCAGATAACAACTCAAGACTAAAATATAGGACAGAGCAACCAGATATCAACCCAGATTGGGAAGTCACAAAAGTAAATCAAAGCTAAAACACTGAAAATAGGGAGACATGTCAATATGTAAAAGATGACAACATTAAAACAACAAAGAGGGACTTAAAAAATGTAGACATAGATTTTTCATATGGAGAGGAATTCAAGGCAATATAAAGAAATGAAAGAGTGGTATAAACTTAAAAAAATAAGGGAAAATATTAAGGTAACCACAAAGGAAACTAACAATCCTACAAGTCAAAATAAAAACTACAAAAAACAAAAAAAGACTCAGCAAACACAAAATCAACAACAATAAAAAAGATGAAAAGAAAACACATTAAAAAAAAAACGACTCAGCACAGAAAATTAAGTGGAACAAAGAAACTGTGAACAACACACAAAAAAGATATCAAAATGAGAGCACTAAAGTCATTCTTATCAATAATTACAGTGAATGTGAATGGACTAAATGCACCAATAAAGAGACAGAGAGTGGCAGACTGGATAAAAAAAATCCGTCTATATGCTGCCTACAAGAGATATACCTTATACTTAAAGACACAAACAAACTACAACTCAAAGGATGGAAAAAAATATATCAAGCAAACAACACTCAAAAAAGAACAGGAGTGGCAATATTAATCTCTGACAAAATAGACTTTAAAGTACAATCCACCAAAAAGGATAAGGAAGGACAGTATATAACGATTAAAGGGTCAATACACCAGGAGGACATAACTATAATAAATATTTACACACCCGATAGGGCTCCAAAATACATAAAACAAACTCTAACAGCACTGAAAGGAGAGATACACAGCTCCAAAATAGTAGTATGAACATTCAACACACCACTTTCAGTGAAGGACAGAACATCCAGAAAGAAGCTCAACAAGGACACGGAAGAGCTAAATGCTACAATCAACCAACTTGATCTCATAGACATATACCGAACGCTCCACCGAAAAGCAGCCAACTATACTTTCTTTTCCAATGCACATGGAAATTCTCCAGAATAGACCACATATTAGACCATAAAGCAAGCCTTAACAAAATCCAAAGCATCGAAATACTACAAAGCATCTTTTCTGACCATACAGTCATAAAAGTAGAAATCAACAACAGAAAAAGCAAGGGAAAAAAATCAAACACATGGAAACTGAACAACACCTGGCTCAAAAACTACTGGGTTATAGAAGAAATTAAGGATGGAGTAAATAAATTCATAGAATCAAACGAGAATGAAAATACATTCTATCAGAACCTTTAGGACACAGCAAAAGCAGTGCTCAGAGGTCAGTTTATAGCAATAAATGCACACATCCAAAAAGAAGAAAGGGC
>NW_004444004.1:420793-446698 GCF_000243295.1 Trichechus manatus latirostris | reverse complement strand
CCTGCACAAAAATTTTAGAGACAGTCATTTTGGTGTCACCTCCTCTGACAGTGTCACCCGGTGTGTTCTACACCCCCTGCACACCCCCTAGTGATGCCACTGCTTTTCCCCGTTCCTCCTTGTCACCAATTTTCCAATCCATGTTCCTTCCAAGTCCCTGACATCCAGCCAAACCACTGGTGACAGCCCATGAATCATTATACAATCACACATCTGGCCATTTCTCCTTCCAAGCAAAATGAACAACCAGGTGCACTGCTCGAAGTTCTGCCCCCGGGAGACTTTCCCTTCACCACTGTCCTTCAGGGAGGTCCCAGAAAGGCGCTGTAGTGTTACAGCTCTCCACTTTTGGGTGCTGCCTGCATCTTGTGCAGAACCATCTGTAAACAAAGCCTGAGATTTTTCTTCCTCAGTCAACTGATTGTAGGGAACTCCTCTTGAGGCGATAGGTTCAGGCACCACCCAAAAGCCAAAAGATCCTGGTACGAAAATCTGTCTCAGAGTTCTCCAGAGAAACATAGCCAATAAGATAGATATAGATATATAGACATAGACACAGCTATAGTAAGATTTTAAAGAATTGGCAAATGCAATTGTAGGGGCTGGCAAGTCCAAAATTCGTAGATCAGGTGACAGGCTGGAAACTCTGACAGTCTTGTGTCCACTGCCTATAGGTCAGGTGAAGACTGTAAACTGTAAACTCTAGTAGTCTTGTGTCCAAAAACAGTAGGCTAGGTTAAGGAAAAAAACAAAAAACAAACCAAACCCATTGCTATTGAGTCGATTCTGATTCATAGCTACCCTATAGGACAGAGTAGAACTGCCCCATAGGATTTCCAGGGAGCAGCTGGTGCATTAGAACTGCTGACCTTCTGGTTAGCAGCCCTATCTCTTAACCACTGTGCCACCAGGGCTCCATAGGCCAGGTAGAGGGCTAGAAATTCCAGTAGGATGTCTATTTAGTCTTGAGACAAAATCCTTCTCCCTCAGGAAACCTGTTTTTTGGTCTTAAAACGTTCAACTAATTGAATGAGGCCTGTCCACATTATGGAGGGTAATCTACTTAAGATCAACTGAGTTAAATGTTAATCACATGTAAATACCTTTTATAGCAACATCTAGGCAAGTGTTTGACCAAACAACTGGGCACTGTAACCTAGCCTAGTTGATACATAAAATTAACCACTATACTTGGAATATTATTCAGTGATAAAAAGAAATGAGCTATCAAGCGTCTAAGACATGAAGGAACTTTAAAAGTATATTTCTAAGTGAAAGAAGCCAGTCTATAAAGCCTACATGCTGTTCGATTCCAATTATATCACAATCTGGAAAAGGCAAAACTATAGAAACAATTGAAAGGTAAGTGGTTGCCTAGAGTTCAGGGAGGGGAGGGATGAATAGGTGAATCACAGGGAAATTTTAGGTCAGTGAATCTATTCTGTCTGATACTGTTAATGATGGATAATATCATGCATTTTTCAAAACCTTTGCAACACAATAAGTGGACTTGAATGTATGTCAACTTTAAAAAACCATTTAGGAGGTCAAGGGATCCCCAAAAAAGAATGCAGACTGTGACAAGGAAATCTAATTGTATGACAAATGTATGAAACATTCTCACTGAAGGGAGTAGGGGAAAATGTGCTGGCCTAAGTAACTTTGGAAACAAATCAAATCTCTAAGACTGAAGGCAAAAGGAACTGCATACTGTGCACTATTGCACGATAAAGTTGTTTCCCATGGGGATAGGGGCATTTTGATACTGCTGTACATTTATATTGGAATTGAACTATTAAATAAATGGATGGCGAATGATAGGAGCCAGATCTGTCATTATCAGAGTAGAAATTTATAGATCAGTAAGAGAAGGGGACTAGAATGATCCATGTGGTAATGGATTAAAGTTGCAAAAATCAGTAGGAACTCATGTTTAACTTAACATAGAAATATTTATAGACATGTATATTAAGACTGAACAGGTAATATTAATAAAAAAAAAAGCTCACTGCCGTCGAGTGGATTCCAACTCATAAGAACCCTATAGGACAGAGTAGAACTGCCCCATGGGGTTTCCAAGGCTGTAATCTTCACAGAAGCAGACTGCCACATCTTTCTCCTAAGGAGCGGCCGGTGGGTCCCAACCACCGACCTTTCAGTTAGCAGCCAAGTGCTTTAACCACTGTGGCACCAGGACTCCTCAAGAATCATCAGTAGATGCTAAATCTAGGGGAAATTTTTCAAGAGGAGCAGGACATTTGCATTATCTTGAAGTGTTTCTCTACAGAATGCTTACTAGCTGCAAGGGAAAAATAATAACAAAACAGTGAAGAAATTAGACTACACTTAGACCAGGTAATGGAAAATTAACATCACCAGTGAGGGGCATTATGTCCCTCAGATGTGATACTCTGAATTCATGTAGCATTCATTTATGTAGTATTCCAGCCAGCAATGCATAATCTGAATCTAATCATAAGGAAATATCAGACAAACCCTCAATGAGGGATGTTTTATTTTAAAAAATGAGAAGCGAGAGACTGTGTTCTTCAAAAATGTCAGTGTTATAAAAGAAAGAAAAGAAAGGCTGTGGAAAACTTTCAGGTTAAAGGAGGTTAAAGAGAAATGACAACTAAATGCAATACCTGATCCTAGACTGGATCCTGTACAGGAGAGAAAATATGCCTATAAAAGACACTGTTGCATTAATTTACAAAACTGGAATTTAGCATACAGATGGTAGATTAAAGTATTGTATCAATGTTAAATTTATCGAAGTTGATAACTACTGTGATTCTGTCAGAGAATATTCCTATTCTTGTGAAATACACACTGAAGTATTTGGGGGTAAAGGGCCATGATGTATGCAACTCTCAAATAGTTCAGGAAAAAAATTGATTTATTACTTTCTTTCTGGCACATAACGTGATATTCCACACCCATCTTGTATATTCCCTGCCCCAGCCCTGGAATCAGCTATTTCTCCAAATATCCCTGGTTCCTTTTAACGCAGAATGATATTAGAGATCAAGACTTGAGCTAGGTTTGTTCACTGCAACTGGGGTATTTTTGTTTCTGAACTCTTTCAGTGGTTAGTGTTAGAAAATATTTGATGCATATATACATATATGTACACATATGCACACATATATAGATATCACCAGATTTGTACCAATTTGCATTTCCATACACACATAACACATACATTTATAAATACATAAATATACATGTGCACTTATGCATATACCTATTTTAGAAAGCATGAGTTCACACTGATTATCTCCAATTCCAGTCCATCTTCACAGGGTTCTTTTTTTTTTCCCCCCCATTCCACATTTGTAACTTCCCTTCTTCCTCAGTGAGAACCCCGGCTCCCTACATCAACACATTTACTTATTTGTTTAGTTCCTTAATACGTGTATAATAATTATAGAGTTGTTTCACCCATACCACTACAAAAAAAAAAAAAAACCTGCTAAAAAGAGTTCAGAATTTGTTTCCAGTTTTCCTCACCCCCAAACCTCTCAAGACTGACGATATATAGTCAAATACTAGGTTCATAAGTTAATTGTATGAGTTCTTTCTTGTATTTTTCTCCTTCATTGTGGTAATGGTATTCATTTGGAATACAAAGGGCTTATTTGTTTCAATTTGCCTTCAGTTTTAGTTTTTCCCCCTTCCCATCCTTGCTGATTTAATTTTATTTTTTGCTTCCAAAGGTCAAAATGTTATTAAAAGATATACATAGAGAAGTGTCCCTCCCTTCTGTATCTATTCTGTCCCATTCCTCACACCCCCTCCACCCTTGTAAGTAACCAAGGTCATGTTTTTGTGATTTATCCTTCCTGTGTTTTTGTAAGACTAGATATATATGTATGCTTTCTTATTTTTCTCTTTTTTCTTACACAAGGGTAGCATACTATATACGCTCTTTTGCACTTTGCTTTCTTCTTTTAAAAATAACTTCTGGAAATCAGTCCACATCACTTCACAGAGATCTTCCTCATTATTTTGTACAACTTTAGAGCACTCCATTGTATTATATACCTACTCTACTATTATTGGACATTTATGTTGTTCCTAGTATTTTGCAATTACAAATAATGCTGCAATTAATAGTATTTGTATATTGTCGTAGTTGCATCTTCAGGAAAAAATTCCTAAGAGTATTGCTTGGTCAAAGAGTAAATGCATATATAGTTTTGTTAAATATTGCCAGTTTGTACCAATTTGCATTTCCATCAGCAAACAATGAAAGTACCTGTTTCTCCACAGAATCACTAACAGAGCAAGTTGTCCAGCTTTTGAATTTTTGTCCATCTGTTGTATAAGAAATGACATCTCAGTGTAGTTTTAATATGCATTTCTCTTATGAGTAAAGTTGAAATTTTAATATAGTTGAGTGCCATTTTAGTATCTCCTTTTGTCAACATCTTCTAAAAATTTTTATATAGAATTTTTCGCCTTTTATTCCTCAGTTTAAAGAAGTTCTTTGTGTATTTGGGATATTATCCCTTTAACTATGTTATATGCTGCAAATATTTTCTCTCCAATTGCCTTTTTTCTTTTTAATTTATAACCTTTTGTTATTACAGAAGCAGTACCTATTGTCCAAGAGAAAAATCTCTGAGCCTGTTAAAATGAAAGCAAAGGGGCTTTACTGAAGGACTAGAGCAATTTGAATTGGGCAACACTTAAGCAAAATTGCAAAGTGCTCCAACCTTTTGAGAGAGAGGTGAGCTTTTATACAGAAAAATGGGGAAGTAAGTACTTGGTCACAATCACAGAGGCTTGGGTTTACACATAGCTACAAGACAATAGCAATTTAAAATCTTACAAGATTAGCTGATGTATTTTCTAACACAGACTTTCTGGAGTCAACTTAGCAAACAGTTTTCTACATATTTACCTATATATTCTTTTTGGGGAATGCTTGAGCAGGCATTCTCCTGGGACCATCTTGACAAACATTTACTGACAAACATTTCTTCACAAACCACGTTTTTTCTCATTCCATGGGTTGCTGAGGTTAGTTAAAGTTTCACAAGAAGCTACATGTCACAGTTTCTATTCTTAGGAAGGCAGAAAGAAGGATTTAGGATAGGGCTAAAGTTTAATTAAAAAAATGGAGCTTTGATTCAGAACTAGTTCAGTTATTTTAAATCATGCCAAGCACCTCAGTTTTAGAGTGCCCTCACAAACTATGAATTAGCGAAAAATGACGAAATAAAGGCAAAAATAAGAAAATGAAATTATATATTCCCACTATCTAGAGATTACCGCTGTTAACATAACTAGATTCTTCTGTATTGACTATCTCAAATTCCTTGTACAAAACTTCCTGGATCATGATATAAAGGTTTTTAATACTTTGCTGGATTCATTTCATTAATATTTTATTTATGACATATCTCTTCTCTTTGGTGAAATTGCTTTATTGCCATGGTTCTTTATTTTTTTCAGGTGCAGGATTAAATTTATTTTTGTATTTGGTTGCACAGGGAGCCCTGGTGGCACAGTGGTTAAATTGCTCAGCTGCTAACCAAAAGGTCTGCAGATCGAACCCACCAGCTGCTCTGCAGGAGAAAGATGTGACAGTCTGCTTCCATAAAGATTTATAGCCTTGGAAACCCTATATGGGAGTTTTATTCTGTCCTATAGGGCTGCTATGAGTCAGAATTGACTCAATGGCAATGGGTTTGTTTTTTCGGTTGCACAATATTGAGAAAATACTGATTAACACAGATAAGTAGTTACAAAATTGTAGTGGTTTAAAAACATGTATGCAAATTCTTTCATGTTCCTCCCATTGACAGGCAGAGACTACATTCCCTGTCCTTGAATCTAGGATTAGTGACTCCCTCATTTAAAACAGCTTACCCTGAAATAGCCTTATACTCTTTATTTAAGCTAATAAGAAAGTAGGCTTTTTCAAAGATCTTCCCCAAAATGAGCTAATCTGGCAGCAGAATTTAATACATCAGTGGTCTTTAACACTTTTGGAATATCACACATATAAGTGTGTACATGACTTTGATTAGAACTTTTAAATAAACTTAAAAAAAAACCAAACCAAACCCATTGCTGTCAAGTTGATTCTGATTTATAGTGACCGTACAGGACAGGGTACAACTGCCCCGTAGGGTTTCCAAGGAGTAGCTGGTGGATTTGAACTGCTGACCTTTTGGTTAGCAGCCAAGCTCTTAACCACTGTGCCACTAGTGTTTAACTTTTAAAAATTTAAGTCAAATAAAAGGTTATGAACTCCTGATGCACTTCCACTATACCCTAAAGTTCCTTGAAAAATGTTGAGGTGAAAAATGAATCTAATGCATTCAGTCTGCTTCCTTTAGCTATGTAGAAGTAGCCCAGAAAAGTACAGTGGCTCTCCTGAGTTAACATGGCTGGACTGGAACTCAAGTCTCCCAACTATCAAGGCTTCTTCCTGCTACACAACGCACGTATTATCTTTCCTTTGTTCAGATACATTTTGGCCTAAAAGCTTCCTCTAATTTCTCATAGGGCTCCTCGGCCAGGGACGATTTGTGGCTGAACTGTTCGAAAACATCTATTTTCCCAAGCAGCTGGCAGAAAACTGAGATCCAAATCATAGATCACCCTGAACTCAGCTGAATCCTGGCACTCTCTGCTCCAGAGTACACAGCTAACTCTGGGCAAGTCATTGTCTCCTGGGCCTCAACCCCACTGACAAAGTGGGGATGATGATGCTCTGGCTGCCAAATGGCAGGGTCAGTCCAGTGAAGCCCAAAGACCTTGCAGCTTTAGGATTAACAAAACTGATTAGGATCTACAATTCTGTGACAGAGGCTACTTCTAGCACCCTAAGTGGGACTCAGTGTCTTACCTTATTATCATAGTCAGTGATTAGCATAAACACATTTTTAAAGGAATTAGCCTTGTCCTCAACTAGAATTTCTTTCCCTTCCTGGGTTGATGGAGATAGTAGTGGTGGAATTAGGGGTAATTTGGCAGTCAGTTGCTAGAAGGCCCTGGTCTCTAAGACCCTGACTTTATTTAGGACATTCCAGGAAACCTGGCTCTTATGGAGGGTTCTGCTTGTGTAATTATTTTTTGTTTATTGAGCTATAATTCATAAACCATGAAATCCTTCCTTTTAATAAAAGTGTACAATTCAGTGGTTTTTAATGTATTCACAGAGTTGTACATCCATCACCACAGTCAATTTTAGAACCAAAAAAATAAACCCTGTACCCATTAACAGTTACTCTCCATTTCCCACTCCCACTTCAGCCCTAAGCAATCACTAATACACTTACCATCTCTATAAATTTGCCTATTATGGGCATTTTATATAAATGGAATTATACAATATGTCGTCTTTGTTGAATGGCTTCTTTAATTTAGCATAATGTTTTGAAGATTCATCATTATTGTCACATGTATCAGTACTTTATTCCTTTTTATGGCTGAATAATTTTCCATTGCATGGATATACTGTATTTTGTTTATTCATTTATTAATGGGTGGACATTTGAGTTGCTTCCACTTTTTGCTTATTATGAATAATGCTGCTATGAACATTTGTGTACACGTTTTTGTGTGGACATGTTTTCATTTTTTTGAGTACACATACCTGAGAGTGAAATTGCTGAGTCATATGTTCACTCTATGTTTAACTTTTTGAGAAACTGCCGAATTGTTTTACACAGTGGCTGCACAATTTTACATTCCCACCAGCAGTGTATGAGGGTTCCAATTTATCCACATCCTAGCCAACACTTGTTATTATCTGTGTTTTTCATTATAGCTATCCTGGTGGGTGTGAAGTGGTATCTCACTGTGGTTATGATTTGCATTTCCCTGATGACAAATCATGTTGAGCATCTTTTCATGTGCTTATTTCATTTGTGTATATTCTTTGGGGGAAATTTCTATTCAAATACTTTTCCCATTTTAAATTGTGTTATTTGTCCTTTTATTGTTGAGTTGTAAGTGTTCCTTATATATTGTGGATATTAGAACTTTATCAAATATATGATTTGCAAAAATATTTTTCAATTCTCCAGGAATGTGGGTCGCCTTTTCACTCTCTTGATAGTGTCCTTTGCCCTGAGGATTAAAATTAAGATCTTAATTTATAGCAATCTTTTTTGGAATAATACCAATTTAATTTCAATCATTTAAAAGACATTACTCCTATATAGCTCCATTCCCCCCACTTTTGTACTATTATTGTCATGCAAATTACATCAGATTTATACAAGTCACACAAATTTATAATTGCTGGTTTATGCAGATGTCTTTTAAATCAGATAGGAGAAAAGAAAGTTACAAACAAAAGATACATTTACACTGTCTTTTATATTTACCTATGTAGTTATCTTTACTGGTGCTTTTTATTTCTTCACGTGGATTCAAGTTACTCTCTAGTGGCCTTTCTTTTTAGCCTGAAGAATTCCATTTGGTATTTCTTGTAGGGCAAGTCTGCTAGTGAAGAATTCTCTGTTTTTGTTTATCTGGAAGTGTCTTAATTTATTCTTCATTTTTGAAGGATAGTTTTGCTGGATATAGAATTATTTGTTGACAATATTTTTCTTTCAGAACTTTAAATATGTCATCCCCCTACCTTCCGGAATCCATAGTTCCTGATGAGAAATCTGCTGTTGTTCTTATTGAGGATCCATTGTATGTGAGGAGTTGCTTTTCTCTTGATACTTTCAAGATTCGTTCTTTGTCTTTTTCTCTTAAATGATTGATTGTGAAGGGCTGAAGTGTGGAACTTTTTAAATTAATTGTACTTGGAGTTTGTTGAACTTCTTGGGTGTGTAGATTAAAGCTTTCTATCATATTTGGAAAGTTTTCAGTTATTATTTTTTCATATATTTTTTCTGTTCCTTTCTTCTTTCTTTCTGGGACTCCCAGTATGCATATTTTGGCATGCTTGATTGTTGTTAGGTGCCATCAAGTTGGTTCCAACTCATAGCGACCCTATGTACAACAGAACAAAATACTGTCCAGTCCTGTGCCATTCTCACAATCATGGTTATGCTTGACTCCATCATTGCAGCCACTGTGTCAATCCATCTTGTTGAGGGTCTTCCTCTTTTTCTATGATCCTCTAATTTACTAAGCATGATGTCCTTCTCCAGGGACTGATGCCTCCTGATAACACGTCCAAAGTACATGAGATGAAGTCTCGCCATCCTCACTTCCAAGAAGCATTCCGGCTGTACTTCTTCCAAGACAGATTTGTTCATTCTTCTGGCAGTCCATGGTATATTCAATATTCTTCACAAACACCATAATTCAAAGGTGTCAATTCTTCTTCAGTCTTTCTTATTCATTGTCCACCTTTCACATGCATATGAGGCGATTGAAAATACCATGGATTGGGTCATGTGCACCTTAGTCCTCAAAGTGACATCTCTGCTTTTTAACACTTTAAAGAGATCTTTTGCTGGCAGATTTTCCCAATGTAATAAGTCATCTGATTTCTTGACTGCTACTTTCATGGGTGTTGATTGTAGATCCAAGTAAAATGAAGTCTTTGACAACTTCATTATTTTTTCTGTTTATCATGATGTTGTTTATTGGTCCAGTTGTGAGGATTTTTGTTTTCTTTATGTTGAGCTGTAATCCATACTGAAGGCTGTGGTCTTTGATCTTCATCAGTAAGTGCTTCAAGTATACAGGTATACTTGATGGTTTCCCACATTTCTCTGAGGCACTGTCTATTTTTCTTCAGCCTTTTTTCTTCACGATTCTCAGACTGGATAATCTAAATCAACCTATCTTCAAGTTTGCTGATTCTTTCTTCTGCCTGCTCACATCTGCTTTGAGCCTCTCAATTAATTTTTATTTAAGTTATTTGGTTCTTTTTTTAAATTTCTATCTCTTTATTGATATTCTGTATTGGTGAGACATCAGTCTTATACTTTCCTTTACTCCTTTAGAAAGGTTTCGTTTAGTTCTTTGAACATATTTGAATTAGCTGATTTAAAATCTTTGTCTAGTAAATCCAACACCTGAGCTTCCTCTGGGACAGTTTCTATTGACTGATTTTTCCTTTCCTGCGTATGGGCCATACTTTTTTGGTTTTGCGGCTTTGTTTTCTTTTTTTCATGACTCATAATTTTATGCCGAAAACTGAACATTTTAAATAATATGATGTGGCAACTCTGAAAATCAGATCCCCCTAGGGGTTGTTGTTTCTGCTGTTGTTGCTGGTTTTTGTCTATTTGTTTAGTAACTTTTCTAAACTAATTCTGTAAAGTCTGTATTCTTTGTCATGTGCAGTCAATGAAGTCTCTGCTCAGTTAGCTTAGTGGTCACATAATGATTGGACAGATATTTGCTTAAGTGCCTGAAGCCAGTAAGTCTACCAGTCTTTGCCAAGGAGCTATATGTGCATATTGGGGTATTCCTTGAAAAACTCAACCAGGCAATTGACAACTATGTCTTAGTCTTCATGCCCTATTTACACAGAGCTTCAAGGTCAGCCAGAAGTGAGAGCTTAGGGCCTTCTCAAATCTTTCCTTGGCATATGCACAGCGCTGGGCATACACACAGACTTACACACATGCCTGGCCTTCTAGATTCCCAGGAATATGTCATTTTTCAAAGCCTCCTACAGCATATTCTATATCATATCCTCTAGTTTTTTTTTTTAAAGTTTTTGGTTAGCTTTGTTGTTTTCCCCAACTGTTTTTCCTGCCTTAGAAGCTGCTATGTTAAACAATTGCCACTGATTGTTTTTGACAGTCACTCCTCGGATTGAATTTGTTTTCCAGAGAAGATGATTTTACACTTCTGCAAAACTTCCCACAGAAGTGAAATGTGGACTTTTGAGCCATTGAGTATCATCAAATCTAGTCTCATTAGCAGTGGGTTCCAACTTCCAGAGTGCTACTCTATGAGAGAACTCTGTGGAAATTGGTAAGTGATGCAAACTTGACTCTTGCTAACTCTTGTCTCTTTTGAGCCCTTGGTGCTCCGCTGCTCCTCTGATTCTTCCCACATTCATCAGTGGAAAGTCCCAGAGCAAGGCCTGTTCCTGCACACTGGGCCCTCACTATCTTGTAACTTTCCCATTTTCTATCACACCTCCTGACCTCCAAATTCCCTGCTCCTTACCATCTGCCTCACACCAGCACTGCCCCAGTGAGAACTTCCTGCCTTGGTGAGGACTCCCACCTAGTCACGCCTGGCCTCCATCCAATGCTTCACTACCTACTTTGCAGCCAGTTAGGTGCTAACAAGACTGCAGTCTGCTCTAACCAGGGATGTGGCAGGGCCAGCCCCTCCGCTCTAACCAGTCAAAGTGGCCAGCTTTGATCGAGATACACAAACATACACAAATATACATACATACATGCATACACACGTAAACATATACAAATATACACATAAACATACACAAATGCACACCCTACATGTATACAATACACTCAATTGTACAATATACACACAAACGTACACTAACACACATGTCCAGCACATGCATATATATACACATATGCATGCACACATAGACATATACGTACACACTTAGACAAACCGCAAAGACACATACACTTCAACTGGGGCCATCCTCATGCCTAACAGCCAACCATAGAAACTGTGTTGTCTGGCCTTCTCTAAACAGCCCCTGGCACATAGTCACACACACATGCACTCACATTCACACACACACACACACACACACACACATATACACAGAAACATACACAAAGATATATACAAACACATATGGATACACATACAGAGATAGAGGGGCTGATCTCAAGCCCAGTGAGGGCAGCTGCTGGCCATAGAGACTGTGTGTGGATCCGATGCTATTTAAACATGATAAAGGATTAAAAATTGCCCACCATAACATCAGAGGTCACGTGATCATTGTAAAAGATATCTGGTCCGTATTGCCAGCTCCCATATAGTCCCACCATACTTAGCTTCCTGGACCCTTTCACATACAAGAGAATAATCATGTCTGCTATCATTTCTGGAAAGGTTACTATGTCTCAGGTACCTTGTCAGGTATTTTACATCACCTTTTATTCTTGCAGTAACCCAATGAGAGGGGCAATAAACACCATTCTACCCTGCCTCACTCCTTAGCACAACATAGGCAGCCTTCCTCTCTTCAGTTTCCAAAATGATGTCATATGCACTACTTCAAGTTGATTTTGAGTCTTGCAACAGCACTGTGAAGTTGGAAAGTTTGGCACTGACATTCCCATTTTGCAACTGAGCCTCACATAGGTTACTGTTATGGATTGAATTGTGTACCCCTAAAATTTGTGTTGAAATCCTAACCCCTGTATCTGAGTTTTGTCTAAATAGAAAGGATAAATACAACTATTCCGGAAGTTTCAGTATATTTGAGTTTTAGGATAACATGTTTGTCCTTTCTATCATTGGAGTTATGATTTCATGGGTTTCCTTGTACCTTATTTGTAGGTGAGATGCTTCTTAGTTGGTGGGCTTATGGTATCTTGGAATTCCCTGTGATGTTTATAAGGTGAAAAGTTATAAGTACCTTACCAGAGCACAACTGTTAACAAACACCATCCTCAACATTAGAAATGGACAGTGGTTTCAAATTCAGATGAAGTTTTATTCCCAAAGAAGTAAGCTGCAATGTTACTTAAAATAGCAAAACAATGGAAACAACTTAAATGGGGAATAAACGGGAATAGTTAAGTAAATCAGAGTGCATCTATATGTAATGGAATCATATAAAAACATGGTTTATTTCTAAGAAACTGCTTATTTTATCACATTGCATGAAAAAAAGCAGTATACAAAATTGTATGTCCAGGATGAGCTCAACTATGTAAAAAAGTGCATGGAAACAAAATTGAGAGTTAATATGCCAAAAGATTAACAATCGTTGCCTCTGAATGGTAGGGTTAAGAGTGATTCTTCTTCTTTATACTTTTCTGTTGTTTTCAAATTTTTTACAGTGAGCATGTAATTACTTGTAAAACAGAAAAACGTTTTTTCTAAATAAAAGGGACAAGCAAGTCTCAAAAGTACAGTGCCTAGAAGCAGATCAGCAATCTGTTTTGGATGTTTCCAAGGCAGTGAACCAGGCAGAAGTAAGAAAGATGATTTCAGAGTCCCCAGGGGAGACTTGTGTAGTTAGTTCCTAGGAAACCAGAAGTTTTAGCCACTCAAAACACATGTAAGTGTTTTTGGTGTGAATCAAAACCTTCCATTAGACATAATTGCAACAGCAGCTGTTACACAACCTGTATAAACTATTTTTGGTGTGAACCAAGATTTTAACAACATAGAAACTCGGTTAACTATTTCATGGTCACATAGGTGTAAACCTCATCCACCAGTGCCCAGGTTTGAATGCCCTAATGTAGGGGAAACTCCTGATGCTGTCTGTGGTGGAGCCGGAAGGAAAGGCTTATCCAAGAATTAGGACAGCACTCCTGGATACTTCTTTTCTTCTTCATCTTGTTTTCTTAAAAGAAAAAGGCAATTTGAAAATGGCTTAAAATTTACTGGATTTTTTTAAAAAAAGTCGTAAGTAATCCATGCCCATTATAATAAGAATAATAAAATTATATAAGGAAAAACATAATCTACTCATATCTTTTAGTCCCATCCACCTGGAGTAACCAATATTAATCTTATGTGTATCCTTACACACTTTTTTCCCTCATGCAGCATGTACAAATACACACACATATACACACACACACACATGCAGACACACACAGAGACATGAATAGACAGTTCCTCCTTATTTTCTTTACAAACATGAAGTGGTATTTTACACCTAAACTTATCTGGCCATAGAATCACCTTGAGTGTTTGTTAAAATACAGATTCCTGGGCTCCACCCTAGACTTAGTGAATCTGAGTCTTCAAGGAAGGCGTTTAGTGAGGAAACACTGCTCTATATTATTCTGCAACTTGCTTTTATCTATGAACAATGTATCATGGTTTTCCTTTCAGGTAAATTTGTATACCTCAAACTCATTACCTTTTGGGACATGTAGGGAAAGATTGGAGTCCGTGGATGGTGCAAACAATTAATATCCTTGGCTCTAAACTGAAAGGTTAGAGGTTCAAGTCCACCCAGAGGCATCTTGGAAGAAAGGCCTGGCAATCTGCATCTGAAAAATCAGCCATTGAAAATCCTATGGAGCATAGTTCTACTCTGATACACATGTCAACTGGTTAGAGAAAGATTAACAGATTTGGTTACCAAATAATAATAATAATTTGTTTTGCAAGAGACACTGTAAGCAAAGTTAAAAGACAAAAGACAGACTAGGAGAAAATATGTGCAACATATATGACAAAGGGTTAATACTCCTACAATAAGAAGAAATCTTACAAATTAAGAAGTAAAAGAAGAAGGGTACTGTTGCAGTAGGAAGCAGACTCCGAGATGGTATTAGTAAGCAGGATGTTAATAAGAAGTAAACTTTGAATCATTATCTATGGAAGGGAGAGGAAGGAGGCAAGAGTGAGCAAGAGAGAAGTTGAGCTGTGATGCAGGCCCAATGACAGCCTCAACCAGAATGGCCCTTCAGAGTTATCCCTCACTACTCTTTCAAGACCATCCATGAGGGAGGCTGTAATACAGCTGCCATTCGTTTTTGTCTTACACCCACATACCATGGCAATCTATCCAAGAACCAAGCTCAGGCTTTTTACTCTTTTATCAACTGGTCATAAAGGATGCTCCCATATATCATAAGTGTGAGCTTAGGGAGAGATGCTGGTGAAATAGTGGTGAATGACATGGGGATAGGCCACCTGCTCATGTAGCTTACTTGTGTCCTTTGGTCCTGTGTGTGCTTGATCCTGATGTATCATTCCCTTATGATAGTTTATTGTTGGGCCCATTTGATTAGGTGGGTCTGCCAGAACTCAGCTGATGATGAGTAGTTCTGGCCACATGCTCATTTGGTGTCCCATGGTCAGGTTGCACCATTTCTACCAGGATCCAGTAGCATGCTGGGAGCTGTTTTTCAAAGGCATATAATTCTTCACTGCAGATGTCGTTGCCTTGCTCTAAAACCCCAGGGGTCTACATTGTAATTATCCCAAAGGGTTTGCCATAAATTCCACATAGCATCTTTTCCCACCACTACTGCCTTTAATTCCATAGAGTATTCTGGTCATATGGCCCAAGTAGTGGGGCTGCTTGCATTACACTGTAGACCTGTTATAGAGCCCTTTTGTGCTTTGGACCCTACGTAAAGCTGTCGGTCATTCATGTCATCTAGTATGTGGGTCAGAGCTGTATTCCCAAGTGAGGAATATACTGACTCCAGACCCTGAATAGCCTTACCAAATGCTGGGCTTCCTTCTTGGTGGTAAGAGGTGCAATGTGTAATAATTTGTCCTTTACCTTGGATGGGAGTGGTTGGCACCCCCTTAGCCAATGGACACCTAAAAAATGCATTGATATGCCAGGCTCCTGAATCCTCAGAGTTTATCTTCTATATTGTGAAGTCAATGTATATTTCCAGGATCACCTATGTGCTAGTCACTGCTTGCTCATCCAGCCAGGTTAGCATGATTTCCTTGATATGGTGGATCAATATGGTGTTCTGTGGCATATCCAGATCTCTTCAGACTATATTATGACAGAGGGCAAAAGAGTTAACATAGCCCTCTATCAAAATTGGAAATGTATATTATTGTCCATTCCATGGAAATCTGAACTTTTTCTGTTCCTCTGTCCTGAATAGAATGTGAAAGAATGCATTCACCAAATTAATGGCTGCATACCATGTACCTGAGGCTATGTTAATCTGCTCTAGCAAATATATCATATCTAGCGCAGTGTCAGACATAGGTCCACTACTTGGTTGAGTTTACTGTAGTCTTCTGTCATCTTCCAAGACCTGTTCACCAGGTCCAGGGCTCAGACTGGTGAATTAAATATAGATGTGACAGGGTCTAACACCCCGGCATTGCTTAAATCTTTAAGAGTGGCACTAATTTCCACACCCTTCTGCCAATACAATATTATTTCCCCCAACTTTTCATTACGAAAAATTTTCAAACTAAAAAAAATTTGAAAGAATTGTATAGTGCACATCGTTATACACACTACCTACGTTATAAATTTTACATTTTATTATATTTGTTTTATCACATATTTATCCATTCTTCTATCCATCCATCGATCCATCTTATTATTATTATTTGCTGCATTTCAAAATAAGTTGCAGACATTGGAACATTTCCCTTGAAACACTTCAGCATACATAGAGTTCAATATTTGTTTACAATTCTTGTTTTTAGGTAAAATTTTCATACACCAAAATGCAGAAATCTTGATGACTTTTCACAAATGCATCATACAATCCGTGTATCATATCATTTAAGTGTGCCCCAACACACACACACATATCTGGTACTAATTACACATCTAGTCCTTTGGCATAGGTTAGACAAGTGTTTTCTTCCCAGGGAGAAACATAGTGTACCCAGAGAGTACATCTCCTTGACTCAAAGCTGAAGACTGGCACCCGTGGCCAGGTGTCACCAACAGACTCCCAGCTTTTGGTGAGATAACAACACACTCCTGCCTGGTCTGGAGCCCCCTCTTCCCCGTCCTGCCATAGCTGCCCCCTTGCCCTCTCTCGAAGTGATTGGAGCTTCCTTTTCCGTCTCCCTGAGATGCCCTGGGTTCCTTGCCGGGTAGGAGCCAGGAGACAGGCTGCCCAGATTTGTCAGGGTGGGAAAACAGACCATCACTGAGCACGTGTTCTGTGCAGAACAAAGGCACAAGTCCCTGGGCAGGTAGACTCCAGCCCAGTAAGACTCTAGGAAGCAAGAGTTAATTTAAAACCCAACACAAACCAGGCAGGAGAGTGGCTTTCTTGAGGAAGGTCTTTTCCCTGACATTGAGCTGGAGGAAAGCGGTGTAGAGCCCCTGTTGCTCAGCTTGGCCACTGCACAGTGTTCCTGCTAGCTGGGAAAAGGGAAGGCGCTGCACACAGGCCTGGCTGGGGTGCAGGGGAGGGGTGGGGGCACTGGACAGAGAGGGAGGAGGCTCATTTAACACTTGATTCCTGTCACCTCCATGGGGCTGGCAGGTACACGGGGTGAGTGCCCACTCCTCTCCCAGAAAATCTTTGGCCTCCGTTTTCAGGGCCGCCTTTGCCCATCTCCCAAGAAGCCCTCTCTGGCTGGGAAGAAAGTCCGCTATTAGTCCACATCACCTGCCCTTAGGCCTGAGCACCCCTCACCCCTGAGATCTCCCCTCTGGGTTTCCTCCACTGAGCTCCCTCCCATCCAGCTCTATCCTATCCAGCCCTCAGCCTGCCCTGCTGGCTCTCCAAGCCCCTCCTTCCCCAGCCAGGGCTCCACAGCTTAATTATGCCAAAGAACTTCGGTCCCTGTTCTCTTCACTATAAAACTGCCTGACTAATTTAGCTCTCTGGCCTTATCTGCCGGTTGGAGAGTGTATCTCCCCACTACTCGCCCTTTATCGTCTTATTTATTTTCTGAAATCTGTTTGCCTTTCCAGAGTCTTCACAACTGGAACTGAAATCAGAGCTGCAAAACACACACCATGCCAGTGGCTGTAATGAAACTCTTTTAAATCTCTGTTCAAGATACTGGTTCATATTGTATTCCAAATATTCCCTTTGCGGAGCAGAGGCCATTGGAGAAGTAAGTATTAAATGCAAATGAAGTTAGACCAGCCATGGGTCCCACTAGAATGATTGGTCAGAAAAGGTAAGTCCGAAGAATAAAGTGGAAAGGCAGTTCCTTCTAATTAGGAAACAGGGTTTTATATACTCTCTCCATCAATACGTTTTTGTTTTCCTTTTTTCAAAAAAAATTTGTTGTGGTGAAAATATACATTAAACAAATATGCCATTTCAACAATTTCTACATGTACAATTCAGTAACATTGATAACATTCTTCAAGTTGTACACCCATTCTTGTTATCTTTTTCCAAATCATTCCACCACTATTAACATAACCTCAGTGGCTCCTAAGCAAAAATTCCCCATTTCTTCCTTCCTCCCACTCCTAGTAACCATTAGTAAATTTGGTTTTTGTATATTTGCTTATTTCTTATGAGTGAGATCATACAATATTTGTCATTTTCTGATTGACTTGTTTCACTCAGCATATACTGTAGCATGCATTAGGACTTCAGTTTCTCCTTATGGCTGAGTAGTATTCTATTGTGTGTATATACCACATTTTGTTTATCCATTTATCTATTAATGGACATTTAGGTTGTTTCCATCTTTGGTTATTGTGAAAAATGCTACAATGAACATTGATGTTCAAGTATCTGTTTGTGGTCCTGCTTTCAAGACTTTTGGATATATGCCTAGGAGCAGAGGCAGATTATCCAACAGGCAAGGTAAGCATGGTGCTTACCTTGCTTACCAGATCATCTGTAGTGAACAATTTCCCAAGGGTTTCACCACATGTGAAATTGTTCATTACAGATTACCAAGTAAGCATAGGTAAGCCTGCACTTACCTTGCTTACTGGGTTATCTGTCCCTGTCAGGGACTGTAAATTTGAAAAGAGGTTTTGATTCTGTAGGAAGGTGCTGTGGGGCTGGGAGAGAGACAGATGCAGACATTCCTAGAAGCAGAATCTTTGATGTGGTGAAAAAATGTGAAATTTTCATTACAGGTGACCTGGTAAGCAAGGTAAGCACGGTACTTACCTTGCCTGTTGGATAATCCTCCCCTGCCTAGAAGTGGAATTGTTGGGTTGTATGGTAGTTCTATGTTCAGCTTTTTGAGGAACCACTGAACTGTTTTCCACAGTGGCTGCACCGTTTTACATTCCCACCAGCAATGGAAGGGTTCCAGTTTCTCCACAACCTCGCCAACACCTAGTATTTTCGTTTTTTTTATTATTGCCATTCTAATAGGTGTGTGATGGTATCTCAGTGTAGTTTTTTTAAAAAATTTATTTATTTTGTTGTTGTCGTTGAGAATATACACAGCAAAACATACACCAATTCAACAGTTTCCACATGTACAATTCAGTGACATTGATTACATTCTTCGATTTGTGCAACCATTCTTACCCTCCTTTTCTGAGTTGTTCCTCCCGCATTAACATAAACTCACTACCCTCTAAAATTCCTATCTAATCTTTTGAGTTGCTGTTGTCACTTTGATCCCATATAGATAGTTCTTACAAAAGCATAATGCTCAAGGCAGACATTTTTTACCAGTTAAGCTAAACTGTTGTTTGGTTTTAAGAAGACTTTCGGGCATATTTTTGGTTTGAGGTTTCAAGATTATCTCAGGGCAATAGTTTCAGGGGTTCATCCGGCCTCCATGGCTCCAGAAATTCTGGAGTCCATGAGAATTTGAAATTCTGTTCTACATTTTTTCCCTACTGATCAGGATTCTTCTATAGAATCTTTGATCAAAATGTTCAGTAATGGTAGCCAGGCACTATTCAGTTCTTCTGGTCTCATGACAAAAGAGGCAGTTGTTCATGGAGGCAATTATCCATATATTCCATAGCCTCCTCCTATTCCTGACTCTCCTTCTTCCCCTGTTGCTTCAGGTGAATAGACACCAACTGTTGTGCCTTGGATGACTGCTTGCAATAAGCTTTGAAGACCCCAGGTACTACACAACGAACTAGGAGGTAGAACAGAAGCACTAAACATGCTATTGGGCCAATTAACTGGGATGTCCCATGAAACCTTGACCCTAAACCCCCAAACCAAGGAACAAATTCCCTGAGTTGTTTGGTTATGTATATCTATCATACAACTTTAGCCTCAATTTAACTTTTTACAGGTGTACAATTTATTGACAGCAATTACAATAATGGACAACGAGTAAGGAAGACTGAAGAAGAATTGACACCTTTGAATTATGGGGTTGGTGAAGAATACTGAATATACCATGGACTGCCAGAAGAACAAACAAATCTGTCTTGGAAGAAGTACAGCCTGAATGCTCCTTAGAAGCAAGGATGGCAAGACTTCATCTCACATACTTTGGGCATGTTATAAGGAAGGGCCAATCTCTAGAGAAGGACATCATGCTTGTTAAAGTAGAGGGTCAGTGAAAAAGAGGAAAACCCTCAATAAGATGGATTGACACAGTGACTGCAACAATGGGCTCAAGCATAATAACAATTGTAAGGATGGCACAGGACTGGGCAGCGTTTCGTTCTGTTGTATATAGGGTCACTATGGGTCGGAACCAATTCGACTGCACCTAACAACGACAACAATAATCGGTTGTCATTGTAGTTTTGATTTGCATCTCCCTAATGGCTAATGATGGTGAGCATCTTTCGTGTGTTTTTTTGGCATTTTGTTTTCATTTTTATCTTCTGTGTACTAAGGAACAAGTAGCCAGAGAAGGGGAAGGCTGAAAAAGCAATTTAAGGTCATGCAGTGTCATTGAACTAGTTTGCACAGGTCTAGGCCAATGGCTCTCAAACTTGAGTCTGTATCAGAATCCCTTGTAGTAGGCCTGGGGTGGGGCCAGAGAGTTTGCATTTCTAACACATTCCCAGATGATACTGATACTGTAGTCTGTGCTTTGAGAACCACTGCTTTAGGGATTGTGTTGAATAGGTTTAAAGATCTGGAATCTCTGGTTCTTGAGGCAGGGACTGCACCATGTGACCTGGAGGAGGTTCTGTTTCAGTGAGGTCTGGCCCTTGGGTAGAGTTCGGCAACCTGCTCCAGGGGCTTCTACAGTTGCCTAGGAGCACAGGCTACACCCGAGACCTCATGGCAAGAGCCCCAACTTCTTCTGGAGTTGTCTAACTCCTGCTGGGATTCCACCCAGGAAGAGGGAACTGAGGCACCAATAAACCCCAAGAGCACGTGGCCCAAGATGAGCCTATGCTGTAGGGCACTGGTGGTTCTCCAACTTGAGCATCATGGGAATCACTGGTGGTAGGAGGGGATTTTGCAGAGGGGCTGAAAATGTGCATTTCTAACAAGTTCTCAGGTACTGCTGCTGCTGGGCAAAGGGAATATAAAAGCTTCTTATGAATGAGACAGAGGCATCGGCCACTGAGAGAGATACAGACCAGGGCGCATCCTGAACATATATTGGGGACTTATTTCCAGTAAGGACTTTGGCTCCAGACTAAAATTTCTGGGTGACTTGATTTTTCTAGACTTAAGGATTAGTGAAAAAGGTCCAAATTATATACAGCATTTATTCAGTCTAAAATATTTTTGAAACTAATCATTGGATGTTGCTGTTAGGTTCAGCTATTTCAACAAAGGGAGAGGAGGAAAGAGAACTAACATTTATTGAGCTCAATTAGGCTTTGTGGTAGGCCTTTTACATCCCTCTTTCTTCTCACAACAACCACATGAAGAAGACATCAATCACCTCATTTTTTAAAAGAGGAAACTGAACCCCAGAAAACGGCTCTTCGGGTAGCTTTAATTGGGCAATAAGTCACCCACAATATCAATAGACTTTGGTAATAAACAAATTCCATTGGTGTTATATCTACTATTTCTCCCATTTTTCTCAAATGCTTGATACATACCACATGATAATACATTCCCTCTACCAGTATATCATTCCAATTCACTACCTGGAGAAAGTCTTAACAATAATAGGACTGCCTACCTCTTTGTGAGAGACCTACCTATGCTCCACCTGCCCCCAGTGATGTCCTCCCTGCCAAGTGGGCAAATGAGCTAGCTCCAAAATCCCATTTTAGTGCCTGTTTTCTTGGATCACTTCCAATTCCAAGTGTCACTGTTTGAGTTCCCCAGAAGCAGACTCCAAGACAGAGTTTAGTGTGCAGGATGCTTATTAAGGAGTGTTCTTAAGATTAACACCTGTGGAAGGAAGCAGGAGTGGGCAGAGGGAGAAATTTAGCTGCAGTGCAGACACAAGAACAGACTTGGCCAACCTCACAGGGAGATTTGGAGGTAGAATGACCCTTCAGAATTGTCCCAAGTTGGGCTGAGATGGTCATACCTGTATATCCCCTTCTGTGGTCAGTCACTGTCTTCGGGCTGCCCCAGGAAAGGGTCTGAACTTGGCTGGGCAGCTGTTTGTGTCTTAGGCAATCCCCAAAGGGGCTAACAGTTGAAATCAGCCTACTGACGGCTCTCCCAGCACCTCAGCCAGCAAGTCCTTACTTGAAATGGGAGATGGGTTGGCTCATCACCACAGTCACCAACTCTTTACTGTAAAAATTGTCAATTAAAAGTAAAGAATTAAGCATTTATCCTGTCCTTCCTATAGGAATTATATTTCAGAGTACCTAAATAGCCATGGTTGATGAGCGTAAGGTTTTCTGTGCAGAAGGATCCAGTTAATAAATTAGAAATGTCTGAGGGGCATTAATGGTTCAGTGGTAGAATTCTTGTCATCCATGTAGGAGACCTGGGTTTGATTCCCCACCAATACACCTTATGCATAGCCACCACTCCTCCATCAGTGGAGGCTTCTGTGTTGCTATGATGCTGGGCAGGTTTCAGTGGAGCTTCCAGACTAATATGGACTAGGAAGAAAGGCCTGGTGATCTACTTCAGAAAATCAGCCAATGAAAACCCTATGTATCACAATGATCCAATCCCAAACTGATCACGTGGATGGCTCAGAACCGGGCAGCATTTAGTTCTGTTGTGTATGCGGTCATCATGAGTCGGGGGCCAACTTGACTGCAGCTAATGGTTGATGAGGATAAGTTTTTATACACAGAAGGATCCAGTTAATATATTAGAAAAAAATGATGGGATTAGATTATCATCATTTTTCAGCCCTAATAATTTTTTTTCAGACAATGAACATCAATTGATAAAACTATAAACTGAAAAGTTGATGGTGAACTTTATTGTAGAAGATTCAGGCTACTCTGACCTGAACCCACTGGTCAATCTGAGTATCACTAAGTGTTGAACAGAATGTCTCTCCTGATGTGATGCAATAGGAAATATACACCACCACTGTGATCGTTAACATTGTAGGTCATCTTAGCTGGGCTGTGATTCTCAGTGTTTATATGTGATCATCCCATGATGGGATCTGCTGTAAGTAACCAATCAGTTGAAACGGAGTTTCCTTGGGTATGTGGCCTGCATCTGAATATAAGCAGACATTCTGGCTTTTGCCTGCTCTGGATCCTGCAGCTGGCTCCTGTTTGTCTGACCTCCGGTTCTTGGGACTTGAGCTAGCACCTTACCTGCTGATCTTGGGATTCCTTGATCTTCACAGCCTGTGAGCAAGAGCCCTGCTCTCCAACCTGCCGATCTTGGGTTTGCCAGCCCCTGCAGCTATGTGAATCAGGAGAAGCCTCTACCCTGGTCCACAGACTTGGGACGTTCCAGCCTCTACAATTGAGTGAGCAATTTCCTTGGTATAAATCTCTCTCTATATATATATTTATACTCTTTACTGGTTTTGCTTCTCTAGAGAACCCAGCCTAAGACATTTGGTACTGAGAGTGGTTCTAGAGAAACAAAATTGTAAGGATGAGTTTTCTAAATTTGTTCTCAAGTGTGGTTAAAGATGTTGATGACTCTGCTTCCAGCAGTAAAGAGGGCACTGCTAATCCATGGCATGAGGTGATGGTACAAATATGCAAAATATCACCATCAATAGATCAGGTATTGGTGAAAGGCAAGGCTCTGGGTGAACACATGTACAATATCTTTCTACAGTTTTGTCATAATGAGAAGTATAAGGAAGCTGGTTGGTTCGTCCTACTTTTGCTAGACAAACTAGTGAAAGAAAGAGATGTGCTCAGGGCTTCAGAGTCAAAGCTCAAGTTCCACCTAAACAACCTCAAAGTTCCCACTTGTGCTTTGAAAGAAAGCCTTATTTCTTGTAGTAACAGAACTGATATTGCTGAAAACCAAACCCAGAGTCTTATTGTAAGAGTGGCTGAATTACAACACCAGTTCAATTGCCAACCTCGAGTGGTGTCTGCAGTTAAAGTGAGGGCATTGATTGGGAAGAAATGGCATCCTGAAATTTGGAGTGGGGACATATGGGCAGATAATCAGGAAGCTGGGGACACTGAGCCCCTAAATTCTGTTGAATCACTCCGGCCAACAGAACCACTCCCATCTGAAGAGATTACTTCATGTTTGTCTGCTACACCACCCTGCTTAGAGAAACCATTAGTCCCTCCACTCCCACATAATGAGATCAGCCCTAGCCCAGCTGCCTCTAAAGAGCCCTGGTGTGAGTCATTACCTGGGGCATCGCCTGAGGCAGATGCTTTACAAGACAATGCTAAATGTTCTCAAAACCATTCCGCACTACCGATTCTGGGCCTCTAGACCTATAACAGCAAGCCCCAAAAGGTGAAGTACAAAGTGTGACCCAGGAGGAGGTACGCTCCACTCCAAAAGAAGTGCTTGACTTTTCTAACACATTCAAACAGAAACCTGGGGAATATGTGTAGGAATGGCTATTAAGGCTGTGGGATAATGGTGCAAGGAACATAAAGATGGATGAGTCTGAGATTATTGATATGGGTCCACTAAGCACAGATTCTTCATTTAATGTTTCTGCTAGAGAAGTTAAGAAAGGATCTAACAGTTTATTTGGTTGGGTTGCTGAAGCATGGATTATGCAGTGGCCTACACTAAACCAAGTTGAAGTACCAGACCTGCCTTGGTGTACTGTAGAAGAAGGTATCCAAAAGCTTAGGGAAATTGGCATTCTAGAGTGGGTTTATCAGGTTAGACCCACAGACCCACACATGGAATGCCCAGAGGACACACCTTTTACCACAATCGTGAGGAACAAATTTGTGAAGGGAGCTCCATTATCCTTAAAGACTGCTGTGATTGCTATTTTATGTAAATCAGATTTGACAGTGGGAACTGCCCTAACTGAATTAAGACACCTAACTACAATGGGGTTGATTGGACCCCGTGGTAGTAGGGGCCAAGTGGTAGCACTCAATCGACAAGGACAAGGTGGGCGTGGTTATACTAATGGACAGTGGAGTCAAAGCAGTAATCAGAATAGTCTGACTCGTATGGACTTATGCATTGGTTACTTAGTCATGGTGTCCCTAGGAGTGAAATAGATAGGAAATCTACTAAATATTTACTTGATCTGTACATATAGATGAATTCTAGGTCAGGTGAACAGCAGTCTGACCCCACTCTGCCAGTAAACTTCAGCCCAGAAGTCACTCAGCTCTCTTGCTTCATGGGTCGGCAAGCCTAGCTCCACCAATAAGTGCCAGGAGGCACTTCACTCTGCCAGAAAGCCTCCTGCCAAAGGCATTCAGCTCTCTCGCTCCATGGGTCGGCTCCGGCACCATCTTGTGCTGGTCTCCTGGTTCTGCTGCTGCTGTTTCTTTGCCGCTACTTCTTGCCATCTGCGCCATCACCAGTATAACAGTTCTCCTCATTTCCTTCTGAGTCCTCACCAGAATTGTCTGACATCCATAATTCCACCAACAGTTTCTTCAAGGAAACCTAGGCTTTTACTGTCAGGCACTTTAAAACACTTCCAGCCTATACCTACCCACACTTTCAAAATCGCTTCCACATTTTAGGTATTTTGTTAGAGCAGAACCCCACTCTCAGTACCATAATCTGTCTCATTTATCTAGTGCTGCTATAACAGAAATACCACAAGTGGTTGGCTTTAACAAAGAGAAATTTATTCTCTCACAGTCTAGGAGGCTAGAAGTCCAAACTCAGGGTGCCAGCTCCAGGGGAAAGCTTTATCTCTGTGTCAGCTCTAGGGGAAGGTCCTTGTCCTCGATTTTCCCCAGTCAAGGACCTACTCAGAGCAGGAACCTGGGTCCAAAGGACATCCTATTCTCCTGGCTCTTGTTTATTGCTCTCTCTACTTGCTTCTCTCTTTTATATCTCAAAAGAGACTGACTTAAGATACAACCTAATCTTGCATATTGAGTCCTGCCTCATTAACATCATAGAGGCAGGATTTACAACATATAGGAAAATCACATCA
>NW_004444004.1:417601-420693 GCF_000243295.1 Trichechus manatus latirostris | reverse complement strand
CAGGATTTACAACATATAGGAAAATCACATCAGATGACAAAAGTGGTGGACAATCACACAATACTGGGAATCATGGCCTAGCCAAGTTGACACACATTTTGGGGGGACACAATTCAATCCATAACAGACAGCTACCTGGCCAATCAACTGAAAGAGATCCATATTTATGCCCATTGCAAAGAAAGGTGATCCAAGAGAATGCAGAAATTATTGAACAATATCATTAATATCACCCGCAAGTAAAATTTTGCTGAAGATCATTCAAAAGTGGTCGCAGCAGTACATCAACAGGAAACTGCCAGAAATTCAAGCCGGATTTAAAAGAGGATGTAGAATGGGGAATATCATTGCTGATGTCAGATGGATCCTGGCTGAAAGCAGAGAATACCAGAAAGATGTTTACCTGTGTTTTATTGACTATGCAAATGTATTCGACTATGTGGATCATAACAAATTATGGATAACATTGTAAAGAATGGGAATTCCAGAACACTTAATTGTGCTCACGAGGAACCTGTACATAGACCAAGAGGCAGTCATTCGAACAGAACAAGAGGATACTGCATGCTTTAAAGTCAGGAAAGGTGTGCATAAGCTTTGTATCCTTTCACCATACTTCTTCAATCTGTTTGCTGAGCAAATAATCTGAGAAGCTGAATTGGATGAAGACTCATTAATAATCTGCAGATGACACAATCTTGTTTGATGAAAGTTAAGAGGACTTGAAGGACTTACTTGTGAAGATCAAAGATTACAGCCTTCAGTATGGATTACACCTCAACGTAAAGAAAACAAAAATCCTCACAACTGGACCAATAAGCAACATCATGACAAACGGAGAAAGATTGAAGTTGTCAAGGATTTCATTTTACTTGGATCCACAATCAACGCCCATGGAAGCAGCAGTCAAGAAATCAAACAACGTATTGCATTGGGCAAATCTGCTGCAAAAGACCTTTTCCAAATCTTAAAAAGCAAAAATGTCAGTTTTCGGACTAAGGTGCACCTGACCCAAGCTATTTTCAATTGCTTCATATGCATGTGAAAGCTGGACAATGAATAAGGAAGACTGAAGAAGAATTGACACCTTTGAATTATGGTGTTGGCTAAGAATATTGAATATACCATGGACTGTTAGAAGAACAAATAAATCTGTCTTGGAAGGAGT
The DNA here is from genome assembly GCF_000243295.1 of Trichechus manatus latirostris. Classification (NCBI taxonomy): domain Eukaryota; kingdom Metazoa; phylum Chordata; class Mammalia; order Sirenia; family Trichechidae; genus Trichechus; species Trichechus manatus. The sequence continues at coordinate 419,525 of NW_004444004.1, read as the reverse complement.
ACAGCCAGAATGCTCCTTAGAAGCAACGATGGTGAGACTTCATCTCACATACTTTGGACATGGTATCAGGATGGACCAGTGCCTGGAGGACATCATGCTTGGTAGAGTAGAGGGTCAGCGTGAAAGAGGAAGACCCTCAATGAGATGGACTGACGCAGTGGTTGCAACAATGAGCTCAAGCATAGGAATGATTATGCGGGTGGCACAGGACCGAGCAGTGTTTCATTCTGTTGTTCACAGAGTCGCTACAAGTTGGAATCGAATTGACGACACCTAACAACAACAAAAACAACAATCGAGTTGTTTTGATCATTGTGGCTTTATAGTATGTTTTAAAGTCAGGAAGTGTGAATCCTCCTACTTTATTCTTCTTCAAGATTGCTTTAGCTATGTTGGAGCCCTGGTGACATAGTGGTTAACTGCTCAGGTGCTAACTGAAAGGCCCGTGGTTTGAATGCACCGGCCATCTCTTTCTACTCTGTCCTGTAGAGTCACTATGAATCAGAATCAACTCAACAGCAATAAGTTTGGCTTTTTTTTTTTTTTTTTTTGCCTTTCCATATAAATTTGAGGATTGGCTTTTCCATTTCTGCAAAGAAAGCTGTTAGAATTTTGATGAGGATTGCATCAAATTTATAGATTGCTTTGGGTAGTATTGACATCTTAACTATATTAAGCCTTCCAATCCACAAACATAGATTATCCTTCCATTTATTTAGGTCTTCTTTAATTTCTTTTAGTGTTTTATATTTTTCTGTGTACAAGTCTTCCACCTTCTTGTTAAGTTTAGTCCTATGTACCTTATTCTTTTAGATGTTATTGTAAATGGTAATGTTTCCTTAATTTCTTTTTCCATTTGCTCATTGCCAATGTACAGAAACTCGACTGATTTTTGTGTGTTGACTTTGGACCCTGCCACTTTGCTAAATTCATTACTTAGTTTTAATAGCTTTCTTGTAGATTCTTTGGCGTTTTGTTTGTATAGAATCATGTCATCGGTAAAAGGGGATAGTTTTACTTGCTCCTTCCAGATTTGGATAGCTTTTATTATTATTATTTTTTCCAGCCTAATTGTTCTGGCTAGGACTTCCTGAACTATGTTGAATAGTAGTGGTGAAAGTGGGCATTCCTAACTTGTTCCTGATCTCAATGAGAAAGCTCTCAGTCTTTCTCCATCCTTTTGTGTATTTTTAAAAAATTAAATAAAAAGAAAGATACCTAAAAAAAGACAAACGTAAAGGACTCAATGGAAGAGAAAAATGATGATCAAAGGCTTTAAACAGGTATTTTTAGAAGAGGAAATGCAAATGTACAATACACATTTGAAAAGATACTCAGCCTCACTGGTAGTCAGGGAAATGCCAAAAGATTGGCAAAAAGTAAAAAGATCCAGGCCATCCAGTTCTATGAATATAGCAAAATGGCTGGCTCTGTTGCTGGGAGGGTAAATTGCCTCCATCTTGCAGTATTTATTAAGATTAAACCACATACATGCAATGTCACTTTTTGAATATATTCTACAGAAATAAGAGCACCAGAAATTAATGATCTGTACATGAGGATGTCTGAGACAGCACGGTTTATATTGTCCAAAAAAAAACCCAAAAATCTGAACCAAAACAAAAGCCAGGAAAAATGGTCAAATAAATTATATTCATTCAAACAAGGGAATGTTAAGATTTTTTAAAAACTAAAAATCAGTATATGTTGTAGTACAAAATATAGAAAATACAGGTAAGATTTAAAAAAGGGAAACATCCATAATCCCAGACCCAGAGATATTATCTAGGTATATATCATTCTTTTTCTGAGTATGTGTGTGTATGCACATATTTATATATGTATACATATATATGTATGTATGTGTGTGTATGTATATATATGTGTGTGTGTATATATATATATATATATATATATGCTTGTT
>NW_004444004.1:398538-416361 GCF_000243295.1 Trichechus manatus latirostris | reverse complement strand
CGGGCCGAGGCCTCACGCGGGACGGGACCTTCTCTCGCCTCCAGATGAGCCCCCGCTACCTACAGAGCAACTCCAGCAGCCACACGCGACCCTTCAGTGCCATCGCGGAGCTGCTAGGTGAGTGGTGAGGGCGGCCCGGCCGGGAGCGCCCGAGGCAGCTGTGCCAGCGTGGTGCTGCGGACGCGGGAGGAGAGTGTGGAGTCGCGCGGGGGCCGGGGCCGGGGCCGGGCCGGGGCGTCGAGATCCGCCCGGCTCCGCTGGCGGAGGTGGGGTCGACTCCCTTGCCAGGGGCGAGGTTCCGCGAACAAAGCTCAGGAAACAAGGTGTGTCCGAAAAGTTTGGTGTCCTATGTGGTTTTTCTCTCTGGCTCGTGATGTTCAAGGCGCTTTAGGATAGCTTAGTCCATAATCAAAAGGCGATGCATAAAATATCGGGCCCCGAGGCGGCCAGACTCCACAACGGAGGACAACGGAGGGCTCAGAGCTGGCAAAGACTCCTGATAGAGGAGGGGGTAGGGCCGGGAGGAACGGTCTGGAAAACGGAGTTCTTTAACTTTTGGGACGAGAAAGTCTGGGAATGATGGGACATCTCTTAAGAGATGACACGAGTGCATTTGGCTCCCTGTGACTGCGGAGAGTTGCGTTCGTGGTCCGCGAGCGCCCTCACACCGCTGGAATGAATACTGAGGACTTAACCTCTCGCTCCACCAGTGTTTGCTTTTAAAGCGTTTTTAGTTGATCCCTTGAAGCTAAGTATGCCAGCTTTTGCAGTAGTGTGCTAAACACTGTGTGGAAAGCAAAGAAGAAAAACAGCCCTAGGCAAAATGCAGCAGCATACAGAGCACATTTTAAATGCTTCGAAAATGAAAAGAAGGGAGGGATTCTTGGGGCAAGGCAGCATAGAACAAAATCTCGAAAATGGTTTCAGAGTTTCCCTCCAGTTCCTATAAGTAATCGCTGTGGCCATGCTGTGAGAGTTGTCTTGAACTAGAAGTTGGTGGGCAGCAGAAGGAGATGGTCAGGAGAGTCATTTGGAAGAGTGATAGAGAACTTTGATGATTAGTGTGACTATAACACAAGATGCTTTATGGTATGTATGACCGTTAATTAGAGGGTGCAAAAAATAAGGTGGCATTAACACATTTTGAATCCTGGAGAACAGAGACTGTATCTTTAAAGTTTTGCACTGCCTTGAGTGAAACTGCACAGTGGAATGAGATTTTTCTGCAAGTAATTTACAAGTCAATTACATGCTGGCCAGGGCAAAAAAAAAAAAAAGGAAAAAAGAGAGGTCAGAGTAACAGTTACATAGTGGGAGATGAGAAACAGAATGTGTTGTTCCTTCAGAGTTGCATGTACAAAACCATATGTACCTATGCTGTAATGTGCATACTGTACTTTATAGGTGATTTAAAGGGTTTCCAATGTGTAATTTTGAATATGTATTATTTATGTCTTAAGCATTAACTTAAAAAACCTCAGCCTAGCCTAAGATGTCCAATATAAGATGTGAATATGTATGTGTATTGTACACATACACATGCATACAAACGCACAGATTTTAAAAGCAAATCACAATTATTTGTGATAATGTTAACAGGGAAAACAGCAAAGTGTTAACTGGTAGTCCAAAGCTTTCGGTTTAGGTTTTCCTTCAATAGTTTTCTGCTTCATGTATGCATTAATTTTCTAGTGAATCATTCATTCAGTAAGTATTGAGCACCTACTATGTGGTGCTACTACCTACCACGGTGGTAGATGCAAAAATGAATACAACACAGATTCATTCTTTTAGCAGGGAACATAAACATGTACAGAAGGCTTATGCTTTGTATAACAACAAAATGGAAGTGATACATCAGCAAAGATACACACATCAAGTGCTTTGGGGGTTCAGAGGAAGGAGGGATGACTTTTAGCTTATTAGGAAGAGGAGGGTTAGGAAAGGCTTTATAGAGGAGGTGACATTTGAGCTGAGATTTGAAGGATTGGGACATGTGGATATGAGTGTGGGAGTGGGAGGGCATCCCAGGCAAAACAAACAACTGTATGAACAAAGGCATGAAAAATACTGAGTAGTTCAATTTAGAGCATGGAGTTCACAAATAGTAAAAATTATAGGTCCTTAGTTCAAAAAGAGCTTTTAACTTTTACCCTTTGAGGTAAATGGTGGTATTATTATTCTCATAGTCATTCTGCAGATAAGGAAACAGAGGCTCAGAGAATTCAATTGATTTGTCCGAGGTTACATATCTAATAAGTGGCACAGCCAGGACTCAAACACAGGTCTTTTTACTCTAAGTACCAAGTAGGAAAGGAGGTTGGAAAGGTGGATTGGGACCAGGATGTGACTGGGAGACTCAGGTATTTGGACTTTTAATGTGAAGTTTTCTGGGCAGGGGAATGTCATGATCAGAACTGGGCTTCAGAAAAGTGAATCTTGCAGCAGTGTATAAAATGGACTGGAGAAGAGAGAAAGATGAAAGACTAGCTAGCAGTTTATCACAGTCATCCAGATGAGAGGAAGTACACTCTGTAAACAGAGAGAGTGACAGTGGGAATAGAAAGAGTAAGATGTGAGAGAGTCTAGGGATGTATAGGGCAAGGAAGAGAGAGGGATAACAAATGACTTCCGAATTTTAACCTTGCGAGTTATTTGGATGCGGATACTGTGCGTGTGTGTAACAGAGGAATAATAGGCTTGGGACAGGTAACAAGCTTACTTTTAGACAAGAATACTTTTAGATACTTGCAGGAAGTCTGTAGGGAAACGACTCAGCCCTGGTGTACTTGCATGTGTCCACATAGGCCATCATTCCAGAACGGGAGAGGATGGGAGGCTATGTTCCTCCTGGAACAGGAAAGGATGGGAGGCTTGTGAAGCACTACCTCAAAGCCATCTCCCACTTGCCTTGCTGTTTCCCCTGGGAGGCTGTTATGAGACAACTCTCATTGCTTCCCAGGTTCTGATGAGATATGAGGCTTCAGTTACAATGCCTTTTTAGAAGACAAGGGCCCAGGTGGGCCAGGTTAGTGGATAAGACAGCTTCCCCAAAATCTGGTACCTCATCATTTTTATCTAAGTGGTGGGTAAGGGGGAGGTGGGAATAGGGTCCTCCCACTGAGGGATTGCATGGGCTAAGGTTAGGAGATATAAGACTTCCTGGGATCTGGTAGCACATAGGATTGTGTGGACCAAATTAGGGGATAAAGATGCCCCAGGATCTCGTAGTGCAGCTCTCGCCTAAGTGGTGGGCAAGGGGAAGGAGTAAGGATCCTCCCACTGTCCTACCTGTTCGTGGGCTGTGAGGGTTGAATTAGAGGATAAGATAGATTTTCCAGGATCCAGATAGCGTATGCTACGTGTTGATAAACGTTTGGAGGGTTAAGCAGCAAGAGATAGAATTGAAACCAGCCCCCAGACTGGTGCCTTGTTATTATTGTAAGTTCATTTGTTGGGGCCAAGTGGAAGGAAGGCCATTTAAAACGGAAAGGAAGTGCAAGTTGTGCTTACTGATGCCCCACCTCCCCTTGTCTCCCTCCCTGCAGCTCCAGCTGATCCTGGCCTCTTGCGTGGCCCCTCCCCACTGTACTCCCTGAGCTTCCAGCCAAGGAGATAAAATAGGCAGCTATCTTCTAACTCCTGAAGTGCCTGTGTTAAAACTCTTTGGTCTGTTTTCCTGTGAAAAAAAAAAAAAAGTCCCTAGCAAAGTTTGGGCAAAACTTGCAGTGAAAAGGAAAAAAAGCTAGTGATTTTGTGAGTGAGAGGCTTGTGACCTGTCATTGAATGCTCTGTTGTAAAAACAGGTACTTGGAATTGATACATGTTATGTGTTTGAATTGAGAATGTTCATAAAGCACTAGAAAAAAAAACTGCTCTATGTCTGAAGTTTTCAATATAGAAATGATGCCCTGCGGTTGACAAGTTAGAGGTATCAGTCTCAATAGCCTTGGCTGCCTGCCAGCAGGAATGACTGATAAGTCCCAACACAATTCAGAGCCTGTTTGCCAAGTAAAGTTTCTTGAATCAGCCTAGACAGTGTCACGATGCTAAATCCTTCTGGCAGTTAAAGGAAAAAACTGCTACCCCTTAAAAACAAAACCCCTTGCTGTCCGGTCAGTTCCGACTCATAGAGACTCTGTAGGACAGAGTAGAACTGCTACCTCTTACAAAGTAAAAAAAAAACAAACTATATTTCTGATAAAGCCACCACTGCATACCAAACTTATAATTTCTGCCAAAAGTTGGCTCATTTGTCTTGCAGTAAAGAGGCCACATTACACAAGGCTTTGGTCCCACCTGGTCCTGAAAGATTGACTGTGTCAGATCTCTTAACCCCCTTCTGGGGCTATTGGTGATGCCTCACGGGTGTTAAGACTTTTTCAGGTTACAGGATTGCTGTTTCAGTTCATCGATGATAGTCTTATCAGGGACTCTAGTAACACCTTTGTGGCCCTTGAAATTAATTTGTGTCTGTTTTATTTGATGGACCTTGCACACGTCCAAGTAGTTGTCACTGTTGATTGTATTGTAAAAATTGATGATTTGAGAAGCCCTATGGGGCAGTTCTACTCTGTCCTATAGGGTCACTATGAGTCAGAATCGACTTGATGGCAGCGGGTTTGTTTTTTGGTTTTAGCACTGCTCTTGATTGTAAGGGACGTTCCCAATGGAGATATGCCATGATTAGAAGACTGGTAGTGGGACGCATCTACAACCAGGACCCTGCTGGGCTCTCTCATCCTAGCCATGTGGTATCAGTAGAGCAGTATAGGATACCAGGGAAAGAGAAGGAGGTGGAAGGGAAAATCACTGTCTTGAGTAAAGAGTTAGTGGAAAGAGGAGTGCTTAAGGAACCTATCCAACAGACTGTACAGATGGCCCTTCCACTGGGGCCTGTCAGCCCTAATGAGGCTTTTGAGCTACACGTGTCAGTGACTGAAAATCATGTAGACTGGAGCCTGTGGCAAAAATATGTGGCCACTAGTCAGTGGCACTCTCCCCCCTGCCCCCCCGAGGTTTTGGACATGGTGATTTGTTAGAATATGGCTATGTTTGATGTCCTTGGAGTCTTAAATAATTAACCCATTGTGAAGACCTGACTCAGGAGGAATCGTGAAACTTTCTCTATTTTTCTGTACTTTTAAGTCTATGCTCTCTATTTTATAGAAAGGATGGACAACCTTACCTTTAAGACTATTACAAACTACCTAAACAGAGTCACTCCTTCTCTCTAAGCATGCTTGCTACCTTCACTGGGATCTAGGCAAGCATTGAAATGTTTTGATTTTAATTTCCTACTCTTCAGTGCCTCTTAGACTATAAACAGGGATGGTGATTACTGTTTTTTAACAGGAGGTGTTGTCTTGAAAGTAAAAAATAAAATTATCACAAATAAACTGTTATGTGTGTAACGTGCATCTATTTGTAGCAAAATTGCAGATTCAACTTTTCTCCTTAGCCACCTTTTACTGTATGTGTGCATGAGCAGTAAAGTGGCTGAAAGACAAAAAGAAAAAGGAGCAAAACTCTTGATACATAGGAGTAATTTTCCCACAGTCCCTGCAGTTAAGAAAGGCAAGTTGCAGATCAGTCATTATATGTAATCTAGAAACTGACTTCATAACCCCATCTGCAATCATATGTATTGTTCCCAAAACCAGTAAGTGTACTACCATTAATGCTCCCTGCTCACCTTCTGGAGCATCCATGTGAGAGGAAAAAAGGACCGTTTCCACGTCTTGGAGGCACTAAACTAGAGATTTTGATAAAATACTTAAAAAAAAAGATCTAATATCACAGATTTCTACCTTTTGCAGATAATGCTGTAGATCCAGATGTATCCGCCAGGACGATCTTTATAGATGTTGAGGAGGTCAAGAGTAAATCTTGTTTGACCTTTACTGATGATGGATGTGGAATGACACCTCATAAACTACACCGAATGCTCAGGTAAAAATGTCTTCATTCTCTTATCTTGAGTTCATGAACTCTAGTTAGGGCTTAATAATTTTCTTTAATATTTCACTTTCCCTTTATTCATTAAACAAATATTTATTGAGTATCTGTTATGCACCATGGCACTGGTTATGAAACAGGCACTGTTCTTGCCCTCACAGAACTTATGGTCTATCTGGCAGTTCAGATGATTAAGCAGTAAGCATAATAGTGAGTGATGAGTACGGAATGCGGTGGAATCAGTTAGCAGGGATCCTGATCTGTTTCAGGAGGTGAGGACAAGCCACTCTGATGAAGTGATATTTAAGCTGAGGTCTAAGGGTGAGTAGAACTTACTTAGGTAAAGGAGCAGGGGACAAGGGATGCGAGCTCAGGCAGAGAGAAGAGTAAGGGTAAAGACCTGGAGGCTTTCACTGGTCTGAGACCTCTAGTTTATATTAATCTAAATTCACTCTTAAATCAGAACTATTGGAGTTGGAATGATTTCTGGATTAGAACAATGCGTGGGTATAATCAAGCCCCATAAAAGATAGGTGGAAAGCATTCACACACATAATCTTTGAAGGTTTTGCAGTAGAATTGGAAAGTTAGGAAATTCTCTTTCATGACTGCTGAAGCTGGTGAGAGATTTCTATTGCCATCCTCCATTCGTTTACTTTAAGAGGTTTATAGTTGACAGAAGAAATGGATGGTACTTAGCTACCATTACTAAATGTTTTGATCAAGGACCCAGTAGATGGATCCTGCTCAAAAGGAGGAAAAATGTGAAACAGAACATCAAATATTCATGGAAACCAGACTTACTGGATCCATTGAGTCCAGGTGAACCCCTGGATCTGTTGCCTGGAAAGTTTTTAAATCTTGAACCAGTACTATCCCATGAAGTCATTTTTAAACTAAAGAACAGTTTAGCTCAATTAATAAAGAACATTTGCCTTGAGCATTCCACTCTTAAAGAATTATGAAATTGACAACAGTAACCCTAAAGCACAGATGAGAACTTCAGGGGCAGAGAATCTAAGTTAATGGTGATAAAACAATATGGGTAGAGATAGTGAGAATAGTGACACAATGTGAAGCATGTAACCTTTGTCATTGAACTGCACATGTAAAAACTGTTGAAAGGGTGTGTTTTGTTGTGTATAGTTTCACCAAAAATAAAAATTAAGAAAAGAGTTAAAAAAGTTTATGATTGAGAATGTATGTGTACTTTTATTATCTTCCCATATCACTGAGTGAAAGATGAGAGTTTCTTCAACTCCTTCTTTCTCTGTTCCTTTTTAGCAGATGAGGTTGATTACTCTCCATGTGGCTTCCTGAACTGGAGTGTGTGAAGCACAAGTAACAATGGAGAGGCACTGTGGAGGAGGGAAAGGGCTCAGAACCATAAATATGGAAAACAAATTCATTGGTTGTAGTTCTTTTTGAAGGTATTCTAAATCTATAATACTGTTTGTAAGGAAATCCTTTTCATCCACAAAAGAAACAAAAGTGAAATTTGGGCAAAGTGGTTATGTTTTACCAATCAGCAGTCTGTATCCCTTGTGTCTCAGACCCTTATAAGTAGAAGAATATTTGAGGAAAATTTCTAGAAGTGAGACAAGAATCTCTAGTGGCCAATATGTTGGTGAAAGTTTGGAGTTAGCCGTTTCCTTTAACTTATAGCATCACTTTTATCTCCTGAAGTTAATATTATATATTTAAAAATATAGCTTTAGATAGGATGGAACCAAAATATTTATATGCCCAATTCTGTATATGCTAGGTTTTTTTTCTTTTCTAAAATTGCATATCTTCTTAATGACTTCTTACCACCACACCTTATCCCAGTGACATGGGTGTCAAATAGTAGGCCCAGCAAATCTGATTGCCTTCCATTTCATCTGTGGAACTACATCTGTGAAAGTCAGTAACAGTTATAAGGCTGGAGCAAGGAAGAGTATGGTTTTGAAGTAATTGCAACAATTTTTGTTCCAGATTCATTCATTTATTGATTCAACAAATATTTACTGAGCACCTATGTGCAAGGCACCATGCTAAGACACCGGAGATACAGTGGTAATCCAGACAAACATGACCCTTGCTCTCAAGGGGATGACAGTTTAGTGAGAAAGACAGAACATAATTGAATAGTAGCACAACTAAATAAGTTATTCCACCCAGTGATAAGTGCTGTGAAGGGAGAGTACAGGTTCTGTGAGAGCATAAAATAGAGGAATCTAATCTATTCTGGGGAATCAAGAAAGTCTATATGAAGGATGAGTATCATCCATTCAAAATTTTATACCCTCTCCAAAGAATAAAACAGAGTAAAACAGGCAGAAACTTTTTTAGCTGTAGCATTTTTTCTTATCATGTCATATATGTTTCTCACTAATTTGAACTGAGCAATTATTCCTCATATTCCAAAATTAATTTTAAAGAATTGTTTTAGTTACTCTTTAATATAGTGTAACATGGGTGTTATTCATGATCATATCTTCAAATCGAATCAGCTAGAAGATCCCATTTATTTAGAAGCGATCATTTAGTCAAATCCTAACTTCTAACCAAGGATTTTACTTATAGTTTCTTTTTAAGTTAAAATTTAGAGGTAGCTATGAACATTATTATTAAGTATGTGTATACACACACGCACACACACACACACACACACACACACACGTATACATATATTGGTTTTGGGGGCACATTACTTTTGTTTTTAAAAAAATAATAAAGGTAATCGTACAAAATCATTAAGCCTACAGAAATTCTGTTTAACCTCTAGCATGTTGTAATCCTATCCACATTTTTCAACTCTTTATACTACTCTTCCTATTTTCAGGCTAATAAAATAGTTATGTAACTGCAGCACAGTGTCTCCCACAAATACAGAATTCTCATGAAATTAAAATTAACAAGGAAAAGCCTATCATTAAATTCCTTTAAGGTCGTTTAGCTTATGGGAATAGTGTGTGAACCAAATAGTCTGTATATTCAGCTCCCTTTGCAGCAAGGTGGAAAACCTCTTTTAAAGGTCAAGGATTAAAAACAACAACAGATCTACAGATTGCAGGTATTCACTGCCTGTGCTTAGTCGGTCTCTGTTCTTTAAAAAGCCAGAGAATAACAGTGTGATTAGCAGTCTTAGATCCTTTTATATTACATATCATATCACTACTATATCTAGGAAGTAACAGTTTTGCCCTTGTATGTCCTTGGATCTTGCTAAGGCGTTTTCATTGGTCAAAGTCCCAAATTAAATTTACCTCCCTAGATTCTTAACATTTTAAGGTACTTGGGAACAAGCTGCTATATTCCTGGATTCCACTCAAAGAGCTGGTATCCAAGCCCCCTAAGTATATAAACAATGCTGTGTCTTACATGAGATGATAGAACAGGACTTAATTAGCTAAAAAAAAAAAACCACTTGTGTAAGCCAAGAAATCTCTGTGGAAAATTACTGAGCTATACCAAACTGTGTTAAAATTCATTCATAAAATATTATGATGTATTGGAAGAGCTTTTATAGTAGGTAGTTATTTGATTGGTATCAGCATCCATTCTGCAAATTTACAGTTAAATATAATACTTAACATGGGAATATAAGAACACATGGGGAAAGTTAAGCGGAACATAGCAAAAAACAAAACAAACAAACAAAAAAACAGAGCTTCTAGCCCTCTCCTCATTATTCTTATCCTTTTCCTTTCTGGTTCTGGCCTGACCCTACTACTTATCTTCTCAACCCTCTATAGTCATTTGATCTCCCAAAACTAAGTAACACAGTGAGAGTTTATACTTACAAGGGGAAAAAGAGATGATAGACGACAGAAGAGGCAGCAATTGCTAAAAGTTTAAGGGAGTAATATACAGTTTCCCTATTTTCTCCAGTTTCCTTTTACCACCTAATTGAAGCTTTGTGGTATTAGAGAAGGCTTAAGTCCAAATAACCATATAGCTTCATTTGATGCCATAGGTAAGATGATTTATGAAGAGCCCTGAGTTTTAAATATGACATTAGATCTGAAGTAAGGGTAGTGGATAGCACATGACCATTCTCCGAATGACTTCTAAAATTAGTTTAAAATTAAAATTTGAATACTACTTGATAATACGTCTTGCATATAGTACATAATTTAATCCTTGTAATGACCCCATTTTTTTTTAGCCAGTTGTTCCACAAAAGGACTACAAATGCCTAAATCCTACCAACTTCTATAAGTCTGTTTCCTGGAATACCAAGGCCCATAGACAGCAAAAACTCAAGGCTCTCATGGTTTTTTCGAAGGAACCACTGCCCTAGAAGTTACTTTTCTCTGTGGTTAGATTTATTTGTAGGATACACAAAGCTCCTCCAAAGTGTCTGCACTAGAATGACATAATGGCAGTATTGTATAACACTTTGAAATAGAAAATGAAAAAGTGGCTCCCTTTCTTAGGGAGTAAACACAAAACACAACTTTCAGGAAGGGAAAACCAGGCATTTCAGCCCTCTCTGCTCAAAAGAGTAGCTGTGGCATACAGAGTGTCTGTTTTATTGATGTTGAAGAACCTGTAATATATGAAATCTCCCCTCAGACTGTCTCTCTTACTAACAGTTGTGTCTCCAGTGCTTAGTACAGTGCATGGCACATAGGAAGCACTCAGTAAATATTTATTGAATGGACGGTAGTGTAAAACATTGTAAAAGTAGTCAGTCTGGATAGAAACAGTCCTTAAAATTAGTTTTACTTGTGATGAGGGGAGAGATCTGAGGAAGATAATTACCACTTTCTAGATTTCATATCTTTAATTTCTTTGGTTCTGTTATTTTGGTGCATGTCTGGATGGAGAATATAAGAAAGGGAAAAGACCTGGTTCCCAGATTAAGCTGATCATGAGTGGCTACAGAGACTTGTTGAGGTGACTCTGTGAAAGGTCCTTAATAGAACAAGAGAGACTTTATGCTGCAGCTGTTTGCTAATATTCAGAGGCAGAACTACCTATTTTTATCCCTTGGCCACCTTCCAATGAACTATCCCTGTAGATGGAACAAAGGGTAAAAATTGGAAGGGTTATCCTTTGGTTGGAGAGTTGAAATTGTCAAGAAATACAACCTCTGACTTTCAAATTTCTAGAGGGTGATATTACCAGGTTAGACGATGCCTAGTCTAGTACCTCTGACCAGTGCCACTATCTGGTTCTTTTGTTAGCCTCTTTGGGTATACTCTGAGATAACTACCCTTTTTATCTTACCCAAACTTTATTTCTAGCAATCAGAGCTATTTAACAAAAAAGGCAGCTGCTCAGGCCTTCTCTAGCTATCTCTGTTAGTGATAAGGGACATTCTTTACTTTTACAAAGCTTGACTCTAATGTATCGGGACTGTTTATACACACATAAACCACACAGGAAATTCAGGCCTATTACCCTATAGTAATTTCCTGTGTTCTTAATAATTTTGCCCAGAAATATCAAAAGGAATAAAAAAGTAGGAGCATTTACAAGTGTTCTTCATTTGTGAGCCAAACATTCTACCTGTCACCTATCTTAGGATGCTTTTCATTTTTCTGATTTCTTTTTTCTTGTGTAATTACAGCTTTGGTTTTACAGATAAAGTAATAAAGAAGAGCCAGTGTCCCATCGGGGTCTTTGGTAATGGTTTCAAGTCAGGCTCCATGCGGCTAGGAAAAGATGCTCTTGTCTTCACCAAGAATGGGGGTACTCTCACTGTTGGACTCCTCTCACAGACCTATCTGGAATGTGTCCAGGCCCAGGCAGTTATTATACCAATTGTTCCATTCAGCCAGCAAAACAATATCCTTTCTGGAAATGTAGAATGTTGGTTAAAATTTAGTCTAATCTGATTTTTTCAGGTCAAATCCAGCTATCAAATGTTTTTATCTTTAGTGGTGCACAATATGGTGACTATAATTAATATCACTCAATTGTACACTTAAAAATGGCTAAAATGGCAACATTTTTCATATATATATTTTATCACAATAAAATTTTTTTTTAAAAGTTCATCTTGAAAGAGGTATTTACATGGCTTAAATTTAGCTGAAATTTCCCCATGTTAAATATTTTTAAAATAAGCGGATCATTGACAGACACCTAGAAATGGTTTTGCTATATTGAAATTTTAATTTTTATGTGCTTTGCTCTACATGTAGTATATCTCCCACCTCCACCTCCTGTCATGGTAAAGTTCCCAGCGTCTTCTCTGTTGTTGTTTTTTTCCTAAGGGTAACTACATTTGTGTTCATGCTCCTAGAAACTTACCATCCATCAGCATATCTGATAGCAGAATATCTCATTTCTGTATAGCTGGACAAGCTATATTTTCTGTTAGACACCAGGTATGTTGACCCCAGCAGTATAGCAGTAAGCTTTGAACTCATTGCTTCCAAAGAGTCTACAAATTCAACTTTAATCTATTTCTCAAATATAAGACCGCTTTTGTTTACATTGTATCTTTTAAGCTATATTCTATAGGGGTAACTAATTTCAATGTTTGTCTTTATAGCCTTTCCCCATTTTCCCCCTTTTTTTCTATAGCAGTGATGCCCATGCTTGATGTCTGTATTTTTTTTCTAAACACGCAACCCAAAAGGCAGACCTTTCTTCTTGATAGCATCCTCTTAAGATATTAATTTTTCTTTGACTATATTTTGTTCTACAAAAAATGATTATTACTGAGGATTCCTTGCCCAGCCTAGAAGCCATCTTGAACTATTCAATTTTCAACAGCGAAAATGACCTGCTGTCCCAGTTTGATGCCATCCCAGGCAAAAAAGGCACTCGTGTTCTCATTTGGAACATCCGCAGGTATAGTATTCCATGGGTGGTAGCTTTTAATAAGCAAAAATAGCATGATGAAGCACATTTAATAAATCTCTCTAAAGAAGCAGAGTAGATCATTTTTGATATGTGTTTGTATCTCGCTGCATATCTTTACTTTTTGTTAGAACCACAGTTCTCTTTGAGATAATGGTTCTTGTTGATAAAATGTGGAACTTGTTAAGGAGGGAGCATGCCTGCCCTGATGCTCTTGTCACATATAGTCAAGATATTTCAACATTATTCTAATATTTTCAGAATCTTTTATAAATATCTATTTCATATTCATGAGCATTGTTTTGAGATAAAAACTACTGCCACTGAGTCGATTCTGACTCATAGTGACCCCATAGGGTTTCCAAGGCTGTAAATCTCTATGGAAGCAGACTGCCACATCTTTCTCCCCCAGAGCTGCTGGTGGTTTCAGACTTGCCGACCTTTCAGTAAGCAGTCAGTCGCTTTAACCACTGCACCATCTTGTTTTGAGATAGGTAAATGATAGTTATTTTACCGATTTGACAGCGAAGATGAAGTGTGAGAAACAGAAATTAGGGTAACAAAGTACAACACGGTCTTTAAAAATTAAGGACCTCTATTTTAGTACTTTCAGAGTAGCTGGATTAGAAGTAGAAAAATTTTTAAAGCAGGTAACTTTAAAGTATAATGAGCCTGAATATGGTCATGTCTTTAGAGCTAAAAACAATCTAGAAATATTCTAGAATAGATTGCTTATTTAATATTGCCATATCAAATGGAATACTTTTCAGAGTGGCCACTAAACCCTAAAAACCTTTAGTACAAAATAGAGGTGTTACTGGTATGTTTAATAAAACACAGTATCAGATATATTCATTCTTCTTTTCTCCTTAGTTCAAGTATTTAGTCTCATTTCTTAGCTGGGTAAAACTTATATGAATACCTGGTGGTTTATATAGAGAGTACTTTCAATTATAAAAGAAAAAATGTAATGAGGGCTCACACACTGGTAATTTAGATCTTCCCGTGTCCTACTTGGAAAACTTCAAGTAATATAATTTGTATTATAAGGATCATTTTCCTAAGGTATTTATAGTGATGTACACACATTGAGCAGCCTTTTTTTGTACATTGTTTTTCACTTTTATGGTATTAGGTATTATGTTAATAAAGGATTCCATGGCCAGATAAGGTTAGGAAAAACTGGCTTAAACAAAGTTTATCATATTGCTTTGCTGCAGGACTTCTCAGAGGTGTTAATATGCTAATGTGTGTGAAAATATTTAAGAGAGCAATATACTATACAGTATTTCCCAATTAAAAAAATGTTTCTTCAGACCTCTTTTTCTTGATTGGTGAATGGTAATGGGCAGGGAGGAACCTCTTTAGAGTTTATGTGTTAGAGAGTGATATGGGATAGTGAGAATCAGCATTGTCCTGGAAAATTCTAGAATATTCTATTACAGTGACATGGACTTTATTCATGCTACACGCAGTAGTAGCTCTGGGCAGTCCTGAAGAAGGAACTGTATTTTTAACACAGCAGCTCTGAGCTTGTGGAGCCCAAAGTATGAGGGAAACGTCATTGGAGTTTGAGGAGGCTTGGAGGGCTAGAAATTGCTTCTCGATTTTATTTGATAATAAAATATTTATTTACTTACTTACATACATACATCTTCGGGGACTACTGTTCCACAGAACAAATTTTGGGAACTTTTGTTCTGATGGGGAGCCCTGGTGATGCAACAGTTAAACACTCGGTTGCTAACTGAAAGGTTAGTGGTTTGAACCCACCTGGTGACTCCACAGGGGAAAGACCTAGCAATCTGCTCCCGTAAAGATTACAGCCTAGAAAACCCATGAGGCAGTTCTGGTCTGTCACATGGGGTCTCTATGAGTCAAAATTGACTCAACGGCAACTAACAACAACAACATTGTTCTGATATATATTTTCTCTATAACCCATCATTTGCTTTGAGATTTTTCCAGGAATAAAGATGTGTCTTACCTTTTTCCCTGGCAGTGGTTAGTGATGTAGCCCAGGGTCTTGGAATGGACCAAAGCTAAGTGGCTGAAAAGGATTGTGGGAAGAAGAAAGGTCCTTATCAAAGGAATATTAGTACTATTATGCTTAAATAATAATCCATAAATGGTATCCTAAGGACTAGCAAATATATGCTGTTTCTCTAACAATCCTTTTTTTCCTTCTGAGGAATAGAGTTAGATCTGGGGAATTCTTTATATCTCATTAGTCTTTATACTTTTCACTAAAGTTAGTAGAAATAGGTCTTGATTCATCTATTCATTCAGTTGGGAAAAGTGATGCTGAGTGACTTACCCAACAATACCCAGAAAGTTGGGATCTGTTTTAAGATCCTGCTTCAAAGATAGCTGACATCCATTTGATTTATCAGATCACAGCCATTGCCACATTGCTTTTCCTTTCCTTATGAATTTGGCAGCACCACCCCTGTGAAACATAGTAGATTGGTTTAGACTGAAAATAGCCTTAAATAACGTGTGATCTTCCAACTAAGTAGTTTGTAATTCCTTTGTGCTGGTAGTTAGAGAAAGAAATACCTGAGTTTCGGCTCACATTATCTCTTTTCTCTTGGGTTCCTAGTGCATTTTTGTCCTTTGGAGCCAGTTTTTGTTAGATTGGTACTTGTCTCTTTTACCCAGAAATAAAGATGGGAAGTCTGAGTTGGACTTTGATACAGATCAGTATGACATCCTGGTATCAGACTTTGACATGGAAGAAAAAGGGACTGGTGGTGTTACCTCTGAGCTGCCAGAAACAGAGTATTCTTTACGGGTAAGTGTTTTTTCTTCAATTGAGAAGTAAGATTTCCTGTAACATGAAAATATTACAGAACAAAATTGCATTTTAATTATATAAAGGTGACAGCCTTTTAGCCCTGTACTAGGATTCCTTTTTACTGTCTCCGCTGAAATAGTTTAGCTAATATAGTCAGCAGCACTTTAGTGTGTTAGTTAACATACTGTAACACAGCATAGAAATTGAGCCAAATCTTTGCCCAGAATAGACCTCAGTTGCTAGCAGTGTTTTATGGACATGTCACTAGAATTGGCAATATCTCATAATAACTTTTCTGTCATTGTTCCATAGGCATTTTGTGGCATTCTATATATGAAGCCACGAATGAAAATTTTTCTACGTCAAAAGAAGGTGACTACCCAGATGATTGCCAAGAGCTTGGCCAATGTAGAATATGGTGTATATAAACCTACCTTCACAGTATCCTTACAACTACATGGAGTTGACCTCTTCATTTCAGGATTAGATTTCTAGGTTGGTGCAGAAAAACAAAAAGGTTTCCTTTTCCAATTTAAAAAAAAAAAGATGTGTTACAGTACAAATACTATTATGGTGTATTGTAAGGAGGTATTTCTTTTTTTTTTATTGTGCTTTAAGTGAAAGTTTACAATTCAAGTTAGTCTCTCATACAAAAATTTATACATGCGTTATTTTGTGACCCTACTTGCTATCCCTATACTGTGACAGCACACTCTTCCTTTCCACCCCAGATTTCCCGTATCCATTCAACCAGCTCTTTACCCTCTCTGCCTTCTCATCTCACCTCCAAAGAAGAGTTGCTCATTTAATCTCATGTATCTACTTGAGCTAAGAAGCACACTCTTCACAAATATCATTTTATGTCCCATAGTACAGTCTAATCTTTGTCTGAAGAGTTGGCCTTGGGAATGGTTTTAGTTTTGGGTTAACAGAGAGCCCAGGGGCCATGTCTTCCAGGGTCCCTCCAGGCTCAATCAAACCAGTAAGTTCTGCGCTCCACTTCTCTCCTGCTTCATCACGGACTCTCTTGTGTGTTCCCTGTCAGGGCAGTCATTGTGGTAGCCGGGCACCATCTAGTTCTATTGGTCTCAGGCTGATGAAGTCTCTGTTTTTTGTGGCCCTTTATGTCTCTTGGGCTAATACTTTCCTTGTGTCTTTGGTGTTCTTCATTCTCCTTTACTCCAGGTGGGTTGGCACAAATTGATTCATATTAGATGGCTGCTTGCTAGCTTTTAAGACCCCAGACACCACTCACGAAAGTGAGATGCAGAACATTTTCTTTAAAAACTGTTATGCCGATTGACCTAGATGTCCCCTGAAAGCATGGTCCCCAGACCCCAGCCCCTGCTACTCTGTCCCTCGAAGTGTTTGGTTGTATTCGGGAAACTTCTTAGTTTGGTTTAGTCCAGTTGTGCTGACTTCCCTTGTAGTGTGTGCTGTCCTTCCCTTCACCTAAGATAATTCTTATCTACTTTCTAGTTAGTGAATACCTCTCTCCCTCCCTCCCCATCCTTGTAACCATCAAAGAATGTTGTCTTCTGTGTTTAAACCTTTTCTTAGGTTTTTATAATAGTGGTCTTATACAATATTTGTCCTTTTGCAACTAAGTTCACTCAGCATAATACCTTCCAGATTCTTCCATGTTATAAGATGTTTCGCGGCTTCATCGTTGTTCTTTATCATTGCAGAGTATTCCATTGTGTGAATATACCATAATTTGTTTATCCATTCATCGGTTGATGGGCACCTAGGTTGTTTCCATCTTTTTGCTATTATGAAAAATACTGTAGTGAACATGGGTGTACTTATATCTATTCATGTGACAGCTCTTAATTCTCTAATAGGATATATTCCAAGGAGTGGGATTGCTGGATCGTATGGTACTTCTATTTCTAGTTTTTTAAGGAAGTGCCAAATCGATTTCGAAATTGGTTGTACCATTTTACATTCCCACCAACAGTGTATAAGTGTTCCAGTCTCTCCACAAACTTTCCAACATTTATTTGTGTTTTTTGGATTAATGCTAGCGTTGTTGGGGGTAAGATGGTATCTCATTGTAGTTTTGATTTGCATTTCTCTAATGGCGAATGATTGTGAGCATTTCCTCATGTGTCTGTTAGCAACCTGAATGTCTTCTTTGCGAAGTGCCTTTTCATATCCTTTGCCCATTTTTTAATTGGATTGTTTGTCCTTTTGTTGTTGAGGTTTTGCAGTATCTTGTAGATTTCAGAGATTAGACGCTAATTGGATTTGTCATAGCCAAA
>NW_004444004.1:395119-396712 GCF_000243295.1 Trichechus manatus latirostris | reverse complement strand
TTTCCTCTAGGTTTTCAAATTTGTTAAGAGTACAATTTTTTCATAGTATTGTGTTATGATTTTTTTAATTTCAGTTGGGTCTGTTGTGATATCACCTATCTCATTTATTATACGGGTTATTTGCTTCCTCTCCTGTTTTTCTTTTGTCAGTTTGGCCGATGGTTTATCAATTTTGTTGATCTTTTCAAAGAACCCGCTTTTGGTCTTGTTAAGTCTTTCAATTGTTTTTCTATTCTCCATTTCTTTTAATTCTGCTCTAATTCTTATTATTTCCTTTCTTCTGGCACCTGAGGACTTCTTTTGCTACTCTCTTTCTACTTGTTCAAGTTGTAAGGTTAATGATTTGATTTTGGCCCTTTCTTCTTTTTGGGCGCGTAAATATTTATTATAGTTAAGTCCTCCTGGCCCAAACGGTTTTACTGGAGAATTTTACCAATGTTTCAGAGAAGAGTTAAGACCACTACTCCTTTAATCGTTATATAGTGTCCTTCCTTACCCTTTGTGATGGATTTTACGTTAAAGTCTTTTGTCAGAGATTAATATTGCCACTCCTGTTCTTTTTTGAGTGTCGTTTGCTTGATATATTTTTTCTATCCTTTGAGTTTAGTTTGTGTCTTTAAGTCTAAGGTGTGTCTCTCATAGGCAGCATATAGACGGATCGTGTTTGTTAATCCAGTCTGCCACTCTCTGTCTCTTTATTGGTGCATTTAGTCCATTTACCTTCAGTGTAATTATTGATAGGTATGAGTTTAGTGCTCTGATTTTGATGTCTTTTTTTGTGTGTTGTTCACAGTTTCTTTGTTCAACTTTATATTCTTTACTGAGTCATGTTTATATATTTTCTTTTTATCTTTTTCATTGTTGTTAATTTTGTATTTGCTGAGCGTTTATATTTTTCTTGTTTTTTATTTTGATGTATAGGATTGTTAGTTTCCTTTGTGGTTACCTTAGTATTTACCTCTGTTTTTCTAAGTTTAAACCAGTCTTTTATTTCTTTATATTGCCTTGACTTCCATTCCATATGAAAAATCTGTGTCTACATTTTTTAGTCACTGTTTTTTGTTTTAATGTTGTCACCTTTTACGTATTGATATCTCTGTTTCCCTATTTTCAGTGTTTTAGCTTTGATTTATCTTTGTGATTCCCTATGTGAGTTGATGTCTGGTTGCTCTGTCTTGTGTTCTAGTCTTGGATTGTTATCTGATGTTATTGATTTTCTAACCAGAGGACTCCCTTTAGTATTTCTTATAATTTTGGTTTGATTTTTGCAAATTCCCTAAACTTCTGTTTATCTGGAAATGCCCTAATTTCACCATCATATTTCAGAGGCAGTTTTGCTGGATATGTAATTCTTGGTTGGGAATTTTTTTTCCTTCAAGGTTTTATATATATGTCATCCCATGCCTTCTTGCCTGCATGGTTTCTTCAGAGTAGTCCGAGCTTATTCTTATTGACTCTTTTCTGTAGATGACTTTTCGTTTATCCCTAGCTGCTCTTAAAATTCTCTCATTATCTTTTGTGTTGGCAAGTTTGATTATAATATGTTTTGGTGACTTTCTTTTGGGATCTACCTTATGTGGGGTTCGATGAGCA
>NW_004444004.1:362277-394177 GCF_000243295.1 Trichechus manatus latirostris | reverse complement strand
CTGATGGCTGCCTCTGAGTGTCTGAAAGGAAAGCGTGTCCCTGTTCCCTAGAGCAAGTAGGTAGGTGGGATTTGCAGCTGGGCTATGAGTACCCAGTGCTGCTGGCTGTAAGGACTGTGGGGCACCACTTAGTCTTGGACCACTGTCCCAGGTGGCTAGGTGGCATGGGTGGAGCCACCAGTCCTCAAGCCCCTGATGTGGGCAGGTGAGGAACCTGCTTAATGGGCAGAGCAGTGTCAAATGTCACAAACCTGCCACTTCACAGCTGAAACAGTTGAAGTTAGACTTCAGGTATATAACCTGTTCTACTGTGGTAATAAGGGCCTACACTGTAGAACTGGGCCCACACAAGTCTATGCAGGGGTGAAAGGTATTCAAAGTCTGTGGACCCTTTATGCCTGTGCCTAGGCAAATGAGCTGTGCCAACCCTGAGCTCCTGGCGTAGGGGAGCCGGCAGCTTGTTTTTTCCCGTTTATTAGTTTATTCCCTCTCCAAGTCCGCGAGAATGGCTCTGGGCACGTGACAGGTCCTACTTCTGGCCCAGGGGACTCGGCAATTGCTGAAGCCGGTTTGGGACCCAGTGCAGAGCGGGGAGGGGGGAGGTAAATGGGAGAGAGGTTTTTCCCAAATAGAGTTTTTTTTTTTAAATCCTGCAGTAGGCCAGATGCAAGTACTTACCTTTAGCTGCTTGAATGCTGCTTTTCACTGGTTCTGGATGGTCAAGTAGACTCTTTGCCGCTGGGCTTCTGCCGATGTGGAAAATGCCTCCCCAGCGCCACTGCTAGCCTCACTGCGCACAGGAGCTGATCCGGCCTGAAGGTTTCAGGCTCCTGCCGGGTCAGATCTAGCAACTCTTCATTGCTTCCGAACCATCTCTCCCTCCCCCACCACTCAATCTGATTCCTCAACTTTGCCTTTGATGTTCAGGGCTCCTAGATAGTTATATGCAATCGATTCACTTGTTTTTTCAGGTCTTTGTTGTAAGAGGGACCATAGGAAGCGTCTGACTACTCCGCCATCCTAGGAGGTATTTCTTAAATGCCAATGTATACACCAGTTGTATCAGACATCACCTGGAAAATTGTTAAATAATTCAAATTCTTGAGATTTTAGAGATTCTGGTTCAGTAGATTCTAAAATCTTTTTTTTAAATAATGTTTATTTTTTAAAAAGCTCCTCAGCTGATTCTAATGGGTGACAATATTTGAGAATCTCCGCTATAGGTCACTATGAGTCAGAACCGACTTGATGGCACCTAACAACAGCAACAACAACAAAAGCTATAAACAATAATCTACATTATTTGGTTTGTAATGAAATTTTCTTATATATTACACCAATTAAATAAGCACAATGTTGACTAGGACTTGTTCATCTTTTGGTTATAGTGAGATTTTTGTTGTAGCAGGTCTAGACTTACGTTGATGGAAGTTAGGAGAGTATAAATTAAAGGTAGATTTTTTAGGGTAAGATGAATCTTCAACAAGTTTGACATGGATTTCCTGTTACTTTTCATAATGGCAGCCACTCAGAGGAAGACTTGCTTGTTTTCACTTCCCCATTGAATTGGGAACAGATTTCAGATACTAGAGCTTATTTTAAGGTGAACTATGGAAATTAGGTGGTACCATATTTGTTGATGGCTTTTTGGGTAAAAATGTCTTTGAAAAGGTGAGAACCCATAAGTAGTTATGAGTTGCTCATGTAATTTATTTTCTAGTGATTAAGCACAGCTCTTGGCCCAAGAAACATGTTCACACTCTCTTTGCTTTTATCGTTGGTGTTATCTAGCTTATTTTTTCTTTTCATGACCAAAACTTAGAAATTGTCATTCCCTTTTTATGAAACAGGTCAATTTTCTCTTTTTTGAGAACATATATCTTGCTTACTAGAAAATTTTTTTAAAAACCCTAGATAAACCCAGGAGCCCTGGTTGCACAGTGGTTAAGAACTCAGCTGCTAACCAAAAGGTCAGCAGTTCGAATCCACCAGCCATTCCTTGGAAGCCCTGTGGGGCAGTTCTGCTCTGTCCTGTAGGGTCGCTAGGAGTTGAAATTGACTTGACGGCAGTGGGTTTAAACAAACCCAACTTTGCAAAGTCTGAGCTAACATTGTTAGAGTCTGTACATAAATTTGTTTATCACCATACATAGGCTAGGATCTTAGCGCTGATGTAGGTTTAACAGAGCCAATCTAGAAGAGTGCTTTCCAGCTACCGTGTCAAGATATATCTGTGTATTCTTAAGATATCACTAATATATCATAACTGTTTTCTACATTTCTGTGTCCAGCCTCTTCCTTTTGTGGGCTTCTATCAGGGAAATTCTGATGGATGCATTCTATACGTACCTCAATTATTCTCAACCCCCTTTCCCATTAAACCAGTTTCCTTCTCATATTACAATTTGGGCTAAATAAATTCACTGTAGGCATAAGTATAGAATAAAATTCTTAATAAAATATCCCTCAGGTCACTGAGGAAGAGGTCACTGATGCTAACTTCTTTATTTATCCAAGGCCTCTTCTCCATTCTTTCTCCCTTCACTAGTTTGGGGAATCTCCTACCCTGCTGCAGCCTCACTCTATAATTTAGAAATTTAAAAGTTTGCCACAGAAGGAAAGGATTTAGCAATCTTTATTTTAAAAATGTTAACTTTATGGTATGAGATTTTGGCTTGTTTTTCCAGGAAGTTTTGTCTTGTTTTTGCATTGGAATAGGGTCTTATTTGAGGTTTAATTTGAGCTTCTGAAGCCCAGAACATTGTATGTTCTGTGCCAAACATTACAGTGTTATATACCCACTTGTCTCATGTCTTTGTATCATACCTGACCCATTTGGGGAATCTCCTACTTCGCTGAACTCCCACCCGTTAAGTTAGAAACTTGAAAATGTACTACAGAAGGAAAGTATTTGACAATCAAAACCATTTGTCCTATGGTTTTGGCGCAAATAGCTTATCAGTTAGAAAAGACAATAGTGATCATTTTTTTTGAATATACAACAAAAATCAATTTTTATTCAACTCATTTGGACATGACGATTTCTTCGTATTTGTTTTAATGAAAATCTCAGTTTTTTGGTCTCCCCTTATATCATTGGTTTTTAAATTGAGTAGGACTTACTAAAAACTCATCCTTATTCATGTTTTACTTACAATAATTAGTTTTCTTAATTTCATCTATCCATGTTTGTTAACAACTTCCCATGAAATATATTACTACAGGACTATTCATTGTCCTTTACCTTTAAAAGCAATTTTGTTCTTGTTGCTTTTACTTTCATTGTGTTTTGTATCATTAGCAAGACTTACCTTATTGCTTATAATTGTGTGGTTTTGTATTGTACCATTTACAACTCTTATCAGAACCTGTGAGACCTAGCAGCAAATTGAGTTCCTGGCAAGGGTTAAGAAATGTTTTGTGACTATTTATGTATTTTTTTAATCAATGATGATATTTTGGTATATTTCCTTACAGTCTTTATTATGTATGTATTCATATGTATGTATTTGTAGATAATGCTTCTTTCTACATTCTGAACATTTCCTAATGTTCCAACTGCATAATAGACCATCATATGAATATACCAGTATTTATTTAATTGTTCCCTTATTGTTGAACATTTAAATTATTTATATTTTTCTACCATTATATCTGTAGTTGATAAACTTATATAACTCATAAATCTTGTGGGCTTTGCTGATTGTTTCTGTGGGATAGATTCCTAAAAAGAGAATTATTTGATCAAAGTTTAGAAACATATTTAAGGCTATTGCTACAGTTTTTAAATTGCCCTCCAGAAAGGTTGTACCAATTTACATCCAGTGGTGTTTAATGTCTTTTGCTATAATATAGAGCAAAATTTTGTCTGTGAAAGCCCCTGGTATTTGTTTGCCTCCTTAATAATTTTCTTCTCAGAATAAGCAGGTGAGAATCACATTTGGGTTCTCTTGCAAGAATAATAACCAGTTTGGAGTAATGATGTATCATAACAACCGACTCATAAAGTCCTTTGAGAAGGTGGGATGCCAGGTGAAGGTGAGTAGTTAATGTTTCTTTGTCATAGAGGGCTGAAGAGAATTTAAAATTGGAAAAAGGGATAGACTCCTTAATAGCTTTTACTCCCATCTTACGATGATTGTTAAATCTGATCTGGAATTCTGCATTACCAGGGAGCCATCTTGTGTTGAAAACCTTTTTCTGCTTCTCATTTTTCATAGATCAACCCAGGAACTTTACTTAATACATTTTCTAGGTAGCTGGTTAATAAGAGGTAGAATTACAGCACCAGTAACCTTACCATGTGTATCAGCTTATTATTGTTCAAGGTAGCTCTTTCCATTTTGGGGGTGGGGGCAATCAGGCATAGTAGAAAGAGCATAAAAGTTTGTGGTTGAAGACTAGGATTTGGGTCCTGACTTTTCCATTTACAAGCTGTGTAACCTTGAATAAATCATTTAATTTTTTGAGACACAATTTTCTTATCTGTAAAATAGAAACAACAATAATAATTTTATCTGCTTTCCCTACCTCACATCTTACAGGGTTGAGAGGTTTAAATTGAACAATTTATGTGAAAATACTCTAGAAACTGAAAATCACTATACAAATGTTACTTTCATCTTTAATGTTTTAGTGATAATTTAAAGCAGTAATTTTCACAAGTGTCCTATTCATTCTTATTTTACAGATAAGATTGCTAAAGCACAAAGAATGATAAGTTGCTTTGTGTTACATAGTAGGGCAGAGTTATAAAAGACCTAAAATAGCTAGTGTTCAGCCTAGCTTGCTTTTCCTTGTTATATCATCTTTACACAACTTATGTTTGTGTGCCAGTCTAATTACACCTTGACTCATTTCCTTCCATTAAAGAATAAGAAATGATTTTAGGCCCACAAACCTTTTGCATCAACTTGTAATTAATAATTACTGAAAGCTTGACTCTTTAATAGTGATTTGGTGGTCTGCATATGTGAAAAATAGTTTATTTTAATAGATAGTGATCATCACATACATCCTTAAATTTTTTTTCAGATAAACTTTGATTTCAGCTCCCTAGAACAGTAGTTTATAAACTTGATTTTTTAGCAGTGTAATTCTTTGTTCAAATGAAATCTTACGGCAGTCCTAGAATGTAAAAGAGATGAAAGTAGAGGTAGTATAGGTGAAATAAAGATGGCTATTAATCCTTGAAGAATCCTAGGGATCCATGGTGGATCACAGTTTGAAAATCTCTGCCCTAAAATTTGCCAGAGTTTCCAGTACAATGTACTACTTGCAGTCTACTAAAGTACATTCTATGTTGTTCACTAGATCTTGATGGCCTTTCCTTGCCTATGAATATTATATAACCTTTCTATTATTGTTTGGAATCAAAAGAAAACACCTTCAGGTAGTCAATAGTAATGCAAGTGTTGAAATTATTATTTTTCGTCTAAGCCAACTTGTGGAGAAGGTGTGGGAGTAATTGGAGTCATTGAGTGCAACTTCCTAAAACCTGCCTACAACAAACAAGACTTTGAGTATACAAAGGAGTACCGGTGAGTCACTCCCAACCTGATGTGCTTCTGATCATTTCTTCAGATAGGAATCGATTCTGACTTTTTGGGGGGAAATCATCTCTAAAACCAACCAGATAAGTCAACTGAGAATTCCTTCAAATCTGTATTCCTAGATTATAGATAAAATGATTTTTAGATTAAGGCTCACTGAAACTTGACATACAGAGCCCAGTTGAGATAAACCTTTGGAAACTGTGGAAGGGAAAGAGCATAGGATTCATTTGATAAAATATTTCTAGAGAAACAAAGAGCCTCAGAATTGATTTTAATAATTAAAAAAAAAAAGATGAGTGGATCTCACGTTGTTGAGTACATTGAGAAAAAAGTAGCAGTTTGAGGTTTATTTTAAAAAATTTCTTGGAGTAAGTGAACAGATTTAGAGGAAAGTAGTGGAGCAGCATGAAAGATGTGTGCTTTCATGGAAAGCCTCTAGATTTAATAGAGAAGCCAAACAGGTAAGAATTTAGAAAGGAGCTTGACATTGACGCTGAGCCAGCAGGGATAATTTTAGAAGGCAAAGAAAGCAGTTGTTAAAACCAGGATAGAAGAGTGTGTTTTAAAACTTTTGGGGGAGGAACAGATAATTCTTTCTTTCATAGTATTATGAGATACTTCTTATTTGCCAGGTACTAGGGACATAAACCCATTAAAAACCCATTGTTGGCAAGTCGATTCTGACTCATAGCGATGCTTTAAGAGCTTGTTAACCAAAAGGTCAGCAGTTCAGATCCACCAGCTGCTCCTTGGAAACCCTATGGGGCAGTTTTACTCTGTCCTATAGGGTTGTTATGAGTCAGAATTGTCTTGATGGCAATGGGTTTGAATTTTTTGGTTTTAGGTACATACGGGGAACCTTGGTGGCACAGTGGTTAAGTGCTTGGCTGCTAAGCGAAAGTTTGGTGGTTTGAACTCACCAGCTGCTCCGTGGGAGAAAGATATGGTAGTCTGCTTCTGTGAAGATTACAGTCTTGGAAACCCTATGGGGCAGTTCTCCTCTGTCATATAGGGGTGCTATGAGTCGGAATCGACTCGATGGTAGTGGGTTTGGTTTGGTTTTTGGTTTAGAGACATAAGGATGAAAAGTTAAGAATCCTTGACTCTTGTGAACACGTGGAATAAGATACATGCAAATCAAAGACTTAAATATCTACAAAGTAATTGCTTTAATGGGGCATATATGCAAAGTGCGAAGAACCTGTAAATATGCTTAAGGAAGTCAGGGAAAGTTTCACAAAGCAGATTACATTTGCGCTTAAACTTGAAGGAAAAGTAGAAGTTTGCTGGGTGGACAAATAGGGGAAGAACATTTTAAGCAAAGGGAAGTATATGCAAGGGCAAGAAAGGGCAAGGTGTGTTCTGGGAGTATAGAGAAAGAAGGCTTGAGAAATAAAGACATACTTGGTGTTATTTTCCTTGAATTTTTCTTGGAATGGGGAAAAAGTAATTACTCAAATCTATTTTCTCTTATTTTTCAACCAAAACTGTAATAAAGTTAGGTAAGTGTTACACCTTAATTTACTGGAAATCATAAGAGTTTTAGGCTTAATGCTTGCCAAAGAGACAACTGTTTGGATGGGAACCCCAAGTTAATGCCAGGGCAACTGATTCTTAGTCACTTGGGTTACTCAGTGGTTATGGTAGCTACCTGCCCTCAGTTTATGTAAAATGGTCTTTTAAATATAAGTCTGGCTCATAATGGGGATCTTTGATCAGGACTTGACTCTTAAGAATGATGATTTAGGAATGACATCAATTTCACAAATGTTTCACAGCTGAGTCATTCCGTTACTCTTGAGTGAATAGGAATTTCTAATGATTAACCCAATGGTTAGGATTTGTGAAATTCAACTGTTAGGTTTTAAAAGTTAACTAGTATCTTTGAACATCATCTTTGCCACCCCTCCAAAACAAACTACGTTTTAGATTTTAAGAAGTATTGAACTCTTGGTTTATAATATCTAGTTTTTTGGCATGATGAGTTTGAGGTGATTGCAGGACATGCAAATAGAGGCATCTCACAGGCAGTAGATTTATGCAGTTGAACATATAGGATTTCTGGCTTAAGTACCTTAACACCTGCTACACATTTTATTAAAAACAGGGAAATAGTATACTACCCTCTACATAGAGTCTTTTGACGATAGTAAATTTGAAGAACTCTTATCCCATTTCTGGCATCATTATCCTTTTTACTCAGTTTAGCTTATATAAAATGAAAGTGTGTTCAGTCAAAAAATAAGATAATTTCACATTGATTAAAGGTAAGGTTGCACAGCCAATTATTGTAACTGATGGCAATAAGTTGTACACCTGTAAAAAATTGAACTGGCAAAAGTTGTGTGATAGATATATTTACAACAACAACAACAACAACAACAACAAAGAGTAGCTGCTAAGGTTGCTTATATACAACCAAAAACCTCATGGGATTTTGTTCCTTGGTTTGGAAGTTTAGGGTCATGGTTTCATGTGACATCCCAGTTAATTGGCCAAATAAAATTATAGTGCTTCTGTTCTACCTCCTAGTTCTTTGCATAGTGCCTGGGGTTTTAAAAGCTTGCAAGCAGCCATTCAAGACACAACAATTGGTCTCTATTTGTCTGGAGCAACAGAGGAGGAAAGAGAGTCAGGAATAGGAGGAGCATATGAAATGTACAGCTCGTTGCCTCCATGAACAGCTGCCTCCTTTGCCATGAGACCAGAAGAACTGCATGGTGCCCAGCTACCATTACTGAACGTTTTGATCAAAGATTCTCTAGAAGAATCCAGATCAGTAGGGGAAAAATATGGAACAAAATTCCAAATTCTCATGGACTCTAGATTTTCTGGAGCCATGGAGGCTGGATGAACCCCTGAAGCCCCTGAAACTATTGCCCTGAGATAATCTTGAAACCTTAAACCAAAAATATGCCCTGAAGTCTTCTTAAAACCAAGGATAGTTTAGCTTAAGTAGTAAAAAATACCTGCCTTGAGCATTATGCTCGTGTAAGAACTATCTATATGGGATCAAAGTGACAACAGCAACTCAAAAGATTAGATAGTAACCTTAGGGGACAGGGAGTTTATGCTAATTGGGGGAGTGTCTTAGTTAGCTAGTGCTGCTATAACAGAAATACCACAAATGGATGGCTTTAATAAACAGAAATTTATTTTTTGACAGTTTAGGAGACTAGAAGTCCGAATTCAGGGTGCTGGCTCTAGGGGGAAGGCTTTCTCTCTCTGTTGGCTCTGGGGGAAGGTCTTTGTCTCTTCAGCTTATTTCCTGGTTCCTTGACTGTCTCCGTGTGGCTTGGCATCAGTCCTCCCCCATCTCTGCTTGCTTGCTTGCTTAATCTCTCTTATATCTCAAAAGAGATTGACTCAAGACACACCCTACATTAATCCTGCCTCATTAACATAAAAAAGACAACCCATTCCCAAATGGGATTATAACCACAGGCATAGAGGTTAGGATTTACAACACATATTTCTGGGGATCACAGTTCAATCCATAACAGGGAGGAACAACTCAGAAAAGGAGGGTGAGAATGGTTGCACAACTCAAAGAATGTAATCAATGTCACTGAATTATACACGTAGAAACTGTTGAATTGGTGTATATTTTGCTGTGTATATTCTCAACAACCACAACAAAATAAATTTTTTTAAAAATATGAGAATTTGCGAGGGATTAGAGAAGGTTGTCACTTTCACAAATTTATCCTAAGACTATTATAAATATCGAAATCATAAATGATAAAAGAGATACCAGCCATCATACTGTTGGAAGGTCTACAAATATATCATCCATAATATCACTTTTAACAGTTGTGGAGATCAGATTTCAGCTGCAGCTATCAGGGCTCAAACTTAAAACATTTTAGATAGAATTTCAGGTTAAGAAATGCTGTCAACACTTTAACTGAGCACCTTACTGGTACATAGCACAGTGGCTAGGCTTTGTGGAATTTTCCTGAGAAAGTCAAGACATGTTTGCTGTCCTTAAGGAGCTTACAGTCTATTTTTAAGGACAGACTGTCACTTACATGAGACAATTTAGAGAGCAATAAAATAGTTGTTTGGTCTATCAAAACCTAAGTAGTGTAGTGTAGGAAAAATGCCCTGATAGAATAGTTAGGGAAGGATTTAGGTAGAAGGTATGACTTAAGATGTGCCTTAAAAGATATGAGATTTAGAAAAGGAAGGAAAGGAATTTTAGGATGGAATTGTAGCATGAACTAAGGTGGTAACAGGAACTCAGAACAATAAGTATATGAGGAATGTAGATAAGGGGATGTAACTGGAGTGAAGGGAAATAAAGTTAGATGGATAGAGAAGTAAAGCAATATCCTAAAGTAGGGTTTGGCAAATTTTTTCTGTAAAGGGCCAGATAGTAAATATTTTAGTCTTTGCAGACCATACTGTCTTGGTCACAACTACTCAACTGTGCTGTAGTATAAAGCAGTCATAGATAATATGTAAAGGAATGAGCATGACTGTATCTAATAAAATTTTGTTTACAAAATCAGGCAGTGGACTGGATTTGGCCCACTGACTGTAGTTTGCCAACCCCTGTCCTAGAGCCATAGTTCCCAAACTGTGTGCCAAGATGCTCATTGTGAACTCAAAGAGGAGCCACAGGATATTTTAAATTTTTGAGAGAAATAGATAACCTCTGTATTAGTTTTCTATTGCTTTCATAACAAATTACCACAAACTCAGTGCCTTAAAGCAACTCAAATGTATTATCTTACAGTTCTGTAGGTTAGAAGTCTGACGTGGGTCTCAGCAGGCTAAAATCACCGTTGTCAGCAGGGCTGCATTTCTTTCTGGAGGCTCTAGGGGAGAATCTGTTTCCCTTCCTTTTCCAGGTTCTTGAAGTTGTCCACATTCTTTGATCCATGGACCCCTTCCTTTATCATCAAAATCAACAACAGCAGGTTGAGTCCTTACATTGCATGCTCCAATGACCTTGCTTCTGGTGTCACATTTCCTTCTCTGACTCTGACCTTCTGCCTCCCTCTTCTACTTTTAAAAACCTTTGTGATTTTATTGAATAATCCAGGAAATCTCTCTACTTTAAGGTCAGCTCATTGGTAACTTTAATTCAGTATGCAACCTTAATTCAGTCTACATCCTTAATACCCCCTTGCTGTGTAATTTAATGTACCAATAAGCAACGTCATGATAAACAGAGAAGATATTGAAGTTATCAAGGATTTGTAAATGAAAATCAGCGTCCGTGGAAGCAGCAGTCAAGAAATCAAATGACGTATTGCATTGGACAAATCTGTTGCAAAAGACCTCTTTAAGGTGTTAAAAAGCAGAGATGTCACTTTGAGGACTAAAGTGCGCCTTACCCAAGCCATGATATTTTCAATCACCCCATATGCATGCAAAAGCTGGACAATGAATAAGGAAGACCGAAGAAGAATTAATGCGTTTGAATTATGGTGTTGGCAAAGAATATTGAATATACCACAGAAGAACAGAAGAACAAACTAACAGATCTGTCTTGGAAGAAGCACAGCCAGAATGCTCCTTAGAAGCAAGGATATAGTTAGACTTCGTCTCCTGTACTTTGGACAGGTTATCAGGAGGCACCAGTCCCTGGAGAAGGAAATCATGCTTGGTGAAGTAGAGGGTCAGCGAAAGAGAGGAAGACCCTCAACGAGATGAATTGACACAGTGGGTACAACAATGGGCTCAAACAGCATTGTGAGGATGGCGCAAGACTGGGCAGCGCTTCATTTTGTTGTACATAGGTTCTCTATGCGTCGGAACTGATGTGACGGCACCTAATAACAACAGGAATAAAATAGAAATATTTTTCTTTCTACTTGTGTGTATTATTTTTTCAAATGGATATTAAGTTTTAGTATATAAATACTTATTAAGTTGTTTGGGCCTAACATTTAATAAATGGAACTGTTACATATTACCTAGGGACACCATGAAAAAATTGAGACACTAAGTGCCATGAACCATGAAGGTTGGGGAACTTCTGTCTTAGACTTTGGATAGAGTAGTTGATTCATTAGACCATGAGAATTCATTGTGTATTCTTGAATAGTGAATTACTTGAAAAAAAAATGCTATCTTAAGAATATTAATAATAGTACATTATACTTGTATGCCAGTTTATGGTTTAGAAGATATTTTACATAAATTATATCATTTGATAATTCTGGAAATAGGGTACAGGATGGATTGGAGGAAGGATTGAAGGCTTTTGGAGATAATTTACATGTGAGGTGAAGATCTGAAAGAAGAGTAGTTGTGAAAAAGGAAGTATATGACAGGTACTATGAAAGAAGGGTCAGCAGAACTTGATGACATTGATAAAGGGATAAGGGAGATAAAGGAGAGGGTCAGATCAAAGATTACTTTCAAGTTTCAAAATTAGTAGACTAGGATATTGGCAAGCTCACTGATAGAATAATGAGGTTGGGACAGTTGTGGAGCGCACTGGTAGAAGTTAGATTGTAGGAGATTACGACAGAGGAAGAAAGAGGAGGTAGTGAGTGTAGACCACAGAACTTGGGGAGTAAAAGGAACGAGAGTAATAGAATAGCAGAGTCAAGCCAGGGGTTTTGTGATCTTGTTTATTAGGACATGGATGCAGTATGTGTGTTTCAAAAGTGGAAGGAAAGAAACATGTAGAACAGAAGAGAGTTGAGATGCCAGAGAGAAGGGTTAACTATGGGGAAAATGTCCACAAACGTGAGAAGAAATGGGTTTCAGAATACATAAGAACAGTATTTTGATTGAGGTGGTGACTACATGTGTGATAGTTAAGGTTGTGGGTCAACTTGGCTGGGCCATGATTCTCAGTGGTTTGGCAATTATGATGTAGTTTGGTAGTTGTATGATGTTGTGATCACTTCCATGATGAGATTTGATATAATGTGATCACCTCCATGATGGGATCTGCTGTGAGTAGCCAGTCAGTTGAAAGGGAGTTTCTTTGGGCGTGTGAACTACATCGAATATAAGTGGACATTTTGGCAAAGCTCGGGGGCTTTTATTCGCTCTGGATCCTGCAGCTGGCTCCGGCTCGTCTGACCTCCAGTTCTTGGGATTTGAGCTAGCAGCTTACCTGCGGTCTTGCCTGCTGATCTTGGAATTTGCCGATCTTGGAATTTGTCAATCTTCACAGCCTGTGAAGAAGAGCCTTGCTCTCTGACCTGCCGATATTGGGTTCGCCGGCCTGTGCGGCTATGTGAATCGAGAGAAGCCTCTATCCTGACCCACGGACTTGGGATGTTCCAGCCTCTACAACTGCGTGAGCCATTTCCTTGATATAAATCTCTCTCTATATATATTTATATGCTTTACTCGTTTTGCTTCTCTAGAGAAGCCAGCCAAAGACAACGTGATTGTATGCATTTGTCAAAACTGTTAGAACTGTATGCTAAAAGGGGTAAATTTTACTGTATATAAATTTTACCTCAGTAAACCTGACTTAAAAAAATACATGAGAACAGAGATTGATTTTTAATTTTTTAAATTGAGATAAAATCCACATACCATAAAATTCACCATTTAAAAATATACGATTCAGTGGTCTTTTTAGTATATTCACAAAGTTGTGCAACCATCACCATTATCTAATTCCAGAACATTTTCATCACTCTGAAAAGAAACTACATGTCCATTAGCAGTTGCTCCCCATTTCCCCCTCCCCCCAGCCCCTGGCAACTACCAATCTACTTTCTGTCAAAGGTTGATTTTTAAAGAGGAAACGGAATAGTTCTTTATTTGTGACTTGATGGAAGGCTATAAACACAGAGGAAGGCACATTGGGAGGTTGGAGGAGAATAAGTGTATTAGCTTCTTAGGGCTGTTGTAACAAAGTTCTACAAAGTGGATGGCTTAAAACAACAGAAGTTCATTCTCTCACAGTTCTGAAGGCTGTTGTATGTCATCAAGTCCATCCCGACTCATAGTTGACCCTATAGGACAGAGTAGAGCTGCCCCATTAGGCTTTCCTAGGCTGTTCTGGAGACTAGACATCTGAATTCAGGGTATGGCAGGGCCATGCTCTTTCTGAAGCTTCTAGGGAATGATCCTTTCTTGCCTTTCTTTCAGCTTCTTGTGGCCATTTTACCTATTCAGCCAAAGTCAGTATTTAACATTACAACTTTGTCATTTTGACATTTAATTTGCAAAGACAGTGGATTCCCATCTTAGTTTCTGAGAGGGCAGATGTTCAGAACTATGCTGAGTATTCTAAATCGTCAGCTTCTATTAAAAGAGAGTTTCTTAAAAATCCCAAATTTGTTTTACAAGCACTGAACCTTGACATGCTTGTTCTTTTTGCTTTTTCTTTCAGGTTGACAATAAATGCCCTTGCTCAGAAGCTTAATGCTTATTGGAAGGAAAAGACATCTCAAGAGAATTTTGAGTGCTCAGCCATAGCCAGGTCAAGACCGTGAGTAATAAATGTAGACTAGGAAAACATTAGAGGTAACATTCATAGAGGAAATAGAAGGAACTAGGATAAGATGGTGCTTTTCACGTGGTGCTTTTCACATCAGGAAGTTTAATGAACTAAAAATAGGAAATCACAGGTACTAATTGCATTATTCTCTAAACATCTTCATTCTAATTTAAAACTTGTGGGGTTTGGATCATAAATATGACAAGTTTAGAACTACCAATTTATCCTACAGTCAGTGTGATGTAGTGGAAGGTGATGGGCATTTAAACCAGACACTCTTGAATTGAAAATCTGGATCTGCTCCTTAATACTTGGGTGAGCTTGGGTAAGTAAGTGTATTAGTTTCTTAGGGTTGCTGTAACAAAGTACCACAAAATAGGTGGCTAAAAACAACAAAAATTTATTCTCTTAGTTCTGGAGGCTGGAAGTCCAAATTCAGGGTGTCAGCAGGGTCATGGTCTCTCTGAAGCCACTAGGGGAAGATCTTTCCTTGCCTGTTTCAACTTCTGATAGCACAGCATAACTCCAATCTCTCCCTTCATCCTGTATGCCTCCGTTTATGTGTCTCTTTCCATTTTATAAGGACACCAGTCATATTGGATTAGGGCCCACCCTACTCCATTATAGCCTCATGTTAACTAATTACATCTGTAAATATGCTATTTCCAAATAAGGTCACATTCACAGGTACTGGAAATTAGGACTTTAACATATAATTTTTTTGTGGCGGGGGGAGGGACACAATTCATCCCACAACAGTAAGTCACTTCCATCTCTCTGAGTGTATTAAATGAGGTGACATAAAATTCTTACCACAGTGGCTGACATAGTAGGTGTACAGAAATGTTAGCAAACTTTCCTTTCTTTATTGCTGGTTTACACTGTTAGAACTGCACCAAGGTATTTGAGAGCAGAACTAGAATCCAGCATATCAGAGAAAAGGTAGAATTTATTGAATCCAAGATAGAAAGTTACACATAGAACTGTGGATCAGGATGAAATGCCTCAGTAGGCCAGGGAAGGAGCATAATAGAGAGCATAGAATGAGTAACAACACATATACAGTTAGTGACACCACTATCAAGACAAAGATCATAAGTTAAAAGTTCGTTTGGGGCTAGGTACATGTGTTTTTTTAAAAATGGAAATCATTAGACAAATGTATCATGAAATTTTGTTCCAAATGCAACCTAAATGACTACTGTAAGTATATTACCATCTGTTTATTGTAAAGATACCAGCTCATTTCCAATCTCCGTGGTTTTCAAATAAATTAAAATTACGATGAGATGCCATTATTTTTCCTTTCAAATTAGCAGCCATTAATGCGGTGAAACCATATGCTTCTGGGGTGTGTGTGTGTGTGTGTGTGTGTGTGTGTGTGTGTGTGTGTGTGTGTGTGTGTATACAACCTTTCTGGAGGCAGAATTGTAATAATAGCTTTTACTGATTGAGTACTTACTCAACAAATATTTATTGAGTACAATCTATTATTTATTGAATACTTATTCACTACTGAGTATAGTATTGAGTACTTACTTCCATGCCTGGCACTGTTCTAAGTTCTCTCCTGCAATAATTTATTTAATCACCACAACGACCCTGTGAGATAGGCAGATAATACTTTACAGATGTAGAGTCTGAAACACTGAGAGCTTCAGTAGTTTGCCCAAGGTTATACAAGTATTAAGTGGTAGAGCCAAGGTTCAAATATAAGCAGTCGGGCTCCCAAACCTAAGTTCTTAACTGCTTCGCTCTTCTGGAGGGATGCAGTGAGGGGAATATGGTATAGTCCCTTCAACTGCCTACACACTGCAAGCATGAGCTAAAAGCCTCTCCTGTCTGCCTGGATGAAAGGATCTACCATGGTTGGCATGCAATACATAGCATGGAGTTGCTGCCTCTAAGTAAACTTGTCACCCAGAGAGTAACAGTGGCAAGAGACTCTTCTGTGCAAGTGCATGTAGAACCGCAGCTAATACGACCTTTCCTCTCCTCTGCCACTACTGCTGAAATAGTTTACTGCATCTGCTTTTTGCTGGCTCTGGCTGTAAATAAAACATTGGCTGTATGAAAATATATAGACACCAGAGGTCAGGCCTGAGCTGAGAGCTTAGAGATTGCAAAGCTGGAACAGCCTGCAGCTAGGACATGGGAAGCTATATATCCAAAGTGTGTACAAGCCTTCTTTGTTAAAACTGAGTTTTAAAAAAGAAGAGGACATGTTTTTGAGTGGTAGAATTCTGAGTGCTTTTTACTTTCTTTATGTCTTTCTGTATTTTCTGTAATGAGTTTATATTACTTTTATAACTAGAAACAAACGCTATTTAAAAAGATATAAAAATATCAAACTAAGGTAAAA
The DNA here is from genome assembly GCF_000243295.1 of Trichechus manatus latirostris. Taxonomy (NCBI): domain Eukaryota; kingdom Metazoa; phylum Chordata; class Mammalia; order Sirenia; family Trichechidae; genus Trichechus; species Trichechus manatus. The sequence continues at coordinate 377,832 of NW_004444004.1, read as the reverse complement.
GAACTACATCGCTCTATTAAAATGTCTACTGTAAGACCAGTTTAAATGTAAAATACGCAAAACCCACCCTAGGCTTAATTACATGTTAGTAAAATTGACCTGAGGTGCCCCTCTACCCTCTTTCTTTGTGTTTTCTCCAGCTTTCTCCCTTTCTACTCCAGCTTACCTTTTACACCTTAAGTACTGATGACTCCTGTTGTATATGGGCCATCTCCTTTCACAAGGAAATCAAAATCACTGTAAGGTATAGGTGACTGTGTTATGCTGGGGGAGGGGGAGGAAGATATGAGTTTTAAGAGTAGAACTCTGGAAGTGTTGTATCTTCATAATTTAACACAAATTGTTGGTTTGGAGCCAGCATTTCTAGTTATAAAATTTAATCAAATTTCTATTAATTTTTAAGATTAACTTTTGCAATATCAAGCTAATAAAATTTTGATTGGAGTAGCTATGAGTCGGAATCAACTCAAGAGCAGTGGGTTTTTTTATACACCAATCAAAATTTTATTAGATTGATACTGCCAAAGTTAATCTTAAAAATTAATAGAAATTTGATTAAATTTTATAACTAGAAATGTTGGCTCCAGACCAACAATTTGTGTTAAATTATGAAGATAAAACACTTCCAGAGTTCCACTCTTAAAACTCATATCTCCTTCCCCCTCCCCCAGCATAACACAGTCACCTATACCTTACAGTGATTAAACAAAGGCTGTTTTGAATGGGAGAGAAAGAGGATAAGAGAGTGTCTGTAGGAACTGGGGGAGATGTTTTGATGACAGTGCTTCAGTGACTCCCATAAATGCATTTTAAACCTGTCATGGGATTGGACAGAAGCAAACAAAAGGATTATATGGGTTTTAATCCTTGGAAATATTATATATAAAATTTGTTTCCTATTTAGTACATTTTACAGTTAAAATTATCCTATTGTCTGCTTAAAACAAGAGATTCCAGATAATATTATTGATTTTCATAAATAATAGTAGCTCACCATATTATTTTTCATATCCATATCTGGTATAGTTCTATCATTGTCTGTGAAGTTCAAAATATATATACATTTTAGGCAACTAGACTCTTAACAGGAGCCTGGTGGCGCAGTGGTTAAGAGCTACGGCTGCTAACCAAAAAGTCGGCAGTTCAAATTCACCAGCTGCTCCTGGGAAACCCTGTGGGGCAGTTCTACTGTGTCCTGTAGGGTCGCTATGAGTCAGAATCAAATCAATTTGAAAGCAACAGGTAGACTACAATAGTTCTAACACATTTCATATATAAAATTATGTTTTTCACTTTTAGGGTATGCCTTTCTAATGTAAGGTAAAGTTCAGCTAGGATATACAAAGTCACCCTTTTACTTTCCCCATTCAGGAAGATTCCTGACCAGACATGGGTACAATGTGATGAGTGTCTTAAATGGAGGAAGCTTCCTGGCAAGGTTGATCCATCTACATTACCTGCAAGATGGTTTTGTTACTATAATTCGCATCCAAAATACAGGTAAAGTTCTAAGACTCAATATTATGCCTGAGACAACCCCTCATTTGTCTCTGTATTCTAAAATACTTTTTATCTCAAGTCCACACTCTTTACTGATGACAGCTGCTCCCACCCTGCCTGTCCAGCCTTATTTTCCACTGTACCTTAACACAAACCCTACGCTTTAGCCAGGCCTGTGGTTTCACAGTTCCCACACATACCATGCTTATTTGCTCCTCCATGACGTTGATAGTGTCATTCCTCTCGCTTACCTTGTTATTCCAGCTGTCTATCCAAATCATATCCATTTGGGGAGCTTAAGTCTTCTATGCGACCCTTTTCCTGTTGACAGTAGTTTACAGTGATCTTCTTCTTGACTTCCTATGTTATCTACTTCTTGACTTTTTTTTCACATACTGTTTTGTATTTTTTTGGATGTTTTTCATATGTCTATACTTTGGCTCTTCAAGAGATTGTACACTCTTTGAGAGCATTCTAGGTTGAGTTGATGATTTTCTTCCTATCCCTATTATACCTGAATCTCTGTTATAGTACCTGTTGTACACTGAATGTTGTTTTTTTTTTTTTAGTATGCCCCTTGCAGCATCTAACATCTAATGTAGTACCTGGCATATCCATTGAATTGTAAACTTTAATTTAACAAATATTTATTGAATTGATTTGGTGGTCACATAGGTTCATAATAATAATAATAATAATGACTTTGTATCAGTTCAGCTGTGACTTTCTTAAAAACTTTTTTTTTGCAGGATAGGTGCTAAAATGGAGTAGGTTTTTAAGAAATAAACATTTTAAAATGGAGGAAATTAAATAAATGAAGTCTAGGTCTATAATGTGTAAGCATTCTCCCATAGTTTCCAGATGTGCCTAAGCACTTCTCCACAGAGTGTAAATGGGATTGTGTGATTAGAATATGGGACTGAGTGCTTAGAAGTCTCATTTTTGAATCCTGTATCTCCTATCAGTTTACACTTAATCCAGGAGATGTAACCTTCCAGGCCACTTTGCCCCCTTATAAAATGGGTATAACATAGGTTAATAATAATAAAACTATTACTACTTTTTGTTTCTAAGATTACTTTTGGCCATTGAATAAGTTTTCTAGTACTTTCAGTTTTTATTCCTAAAATTTTCTTCCTCATGCTTTACATATATCAAGTGTTTTTTTATTTATAGGATCTTCCTTTTCCTCCTCTTTCCTAGTTTCTGTTCTGTTCTTTTTACAATATAATCTTCTAGTCCCTTATTGCTGCCCTCTGTTTATCATAGCCTCTGATTGTTCTTCTTCGGGCATCATTACCTAGTCTTAGGGATCCTCATGCTTCTAGACTGCATCTTGGGAACTAATTTCTTAGTAGACGAGAGGCAAGAGACCTAGGTTTTAGTCTCAGCAGTATTCCCTTGGTATGGAACCTCAAGCAAGTCTCTCTTATGCCTGAACTTTACTGTGTAAAAATAGAAATTATGCTTTTTTTCTGTTTACCATAATATGAATTTTGTAGCTGTCAAATATTTTGGAACATCTTTGGAGAAAGGCAACATATATACGCCAAAATAATTATATGATGTTATTCTTTGAAATAAAGAGGTGCTACGTGTTAGCCTGCAGGCAGGTTTTGTGAGGTGGGTGGTATCTGAACTCTGTAATGTTAGAGAATTGTTAACTCAGCTTGTCTATTTGTAAAGAAAGTAAAGGGTAAAGGTAAAGGGCATATTCTGCTTCGAATAGATGATTTCTTCTCTCTGCTGCAGGAGATGCTCTGTTCCAGAGGAACAAGAACTCATTGATGAAGACCTGTACTTGAGCAAAGCTAAGAAACAGTTGAGTATTCCTGAAGATGGGGTTCTATATTATAGAGTAGAGGAGCCTGAGCCTTCCTACTAGGATGGGGGAGTTTTGAGAAGACAGATGATGACGATTTTAGTTCTTAATGATTTCCCTCCTCACATCTCTGCTATTCCATTTCTTTATTCTTTTTACCATCTTATGAATGTCTCAACTAGTATTTACATAGATAGATAGATAGCTGCCGTCGAGTCGACTCCAACTCATGGCAACCTTATGTACAACAGAACGAAACGCTGTGCGGTCCTGCGTCATCCTCACAATTGCCGGCATGATCAAGTCCATCGTTGAGGCTATTGTGCCAATCCACCTCACCGAGGGTCTCCCTCGCCCTCACTGGCCCTCTACTTCACCAAACATGATGTCCTCCAGCGATTGATCCTTCCTGATGACGTGTCCAAAGCAAGCGAGTCGGACAGTGTTCTGTTGTGATCCATTGGTCCATAAGGTTTTCATTGGCTAATTTTTTGAAGTAGACTGCCAGGCCTTTCTTCCTAGTCTATCTTAGTCTGGAAGCTCTGCTGAAACCTGTCCACCATGAGTGACCTTGCTGGTATTTGAAATACCGGTGACATAGCTTCCAGCATCACAACAACATGCAAGCCACCATAGTACGTGGTTTTTTTTTTTTTTCCCCCAATTAGTCCTTAGTCCCTTTTTATTTGGTGGGGCATTTTAAATCTCTCTTCAGTAGCATGGTTCAGGAAGGACCCTTTAGTTACTCAATGGAGCTGATAGTATTTCTAATTTTGAAGGGACATTATAATCTAAATCTGTAGTTGGTAATCCATTTCAAACTGAGAAATTTCACAAGTGAACTAAATAACAGTTTTATCTTCTAGAGATCAGACTGTTGAGAAGAAGGTGCCTATGGAAAGTGAGAACCACCAGGTGAGAAACAGACCGTCCCCTTCCTTTACTCACTCATAATTTTCCCCAGCAGTGGACGTAGGTTGAAGGAAGCAGACATCTTGAAAGCTGCGTAGAAAGAATGAACCATTTCTTCTGGTGGTCTTTTTTTCGTTGGAGCTTTTTTTGGTTTTACTTTGATCTACTGTTACTGAGGTTCTATGCTCAGATCATTAAATAAGTTTCAGGAAAACTAGAAGAACCAAATCATTTATTTCCCAGATTTGGATTCAGTGCTGATTCTGGACAGTGTGAATGTCACATCAGTGACACAGAATATTCAGAATTGTGTTCCATCCTCATACAGCCTGCTCCTGTTGAGTGTCTGGTTTTCCCCAGTCTCCTTTCTTAGGATGCCAGGATTCAGGGGTGATTCCTTCCTCCTTCCTCTTGGAAGAAGGGGTGGTTCTTTGTGCCCCTCCCCCATCCCTGCTTTCAGGCTGGCTGGCTTTATCAAGACTCTGCTGTTTTGAATTTTCAGGAGCACTTTCTCTCGGACATGGTTGCCCAGCTCCGGACGCTGAAGGGTGCAATAAGGTTGGCCGTCCTTTCAGGGACACTCCTTTCCTGACAGCCGCCATAGCACCCATATATCTTCTGACCCAACCTTGTCTTTCTGCATGATTTTTCTCTTGATCCTCTTTCCCAGAGAGACCTGCTAGTCGCATGTTAGAGTCACCTTTCACCTGCTTTATCAGGGTAGGTCACACTGGTGAGGATAGAAGCAATTTAATAGTAGTTCTTCTTTTGATATGCTGCCAAGAGCAGGCATATGAATAATCAGGCTTCATATTCTAATGTCTTGTTTTAATAGTCTGATCTAGAGATTGGGAGATTTTCTGGGATGGCTCTGTCCTCATTCAGTTTACCTTCCCTTTATATTCCTTCATTTTAATCATTCATACTATCTTCATAATATGTCTCTCCCATAAGACCTCAGGTGCATGTCTCTGTGTGTGTACTATGAATATATGTTAGTCTCTTGCATGCATTTCTCCAAAAATAGCACAGACATTCTTGCTGCAAGGCTTTTTCCCTCTACTCCTACCCTCATCGGATGTCTTAGAGGACTGAAAACCCAGCCTCAGACTGGGTCACAAGAGAGAATTAGATAGTGATTAGGGTACCTGGGTTTATGATGTGGGTGAGATAACTCTAGGAGCCAATAAGTAAGTTGGGGGAGGTCTGTTGGTGTCCATCTGATAAGGTTGTTAAATGAACTTGCCTGAGTTCAGTGTTTAGTGTACCTTACCGCGCACTGTTTGTTTTGTATACGAAACAGCTTCTTTTTATTTGGTCAAGTGTTTTTTCCTAGCATCAGAAGGATTGACTCATCTTTGGTACGTGGTTTGAAATTGGAATTTTTATGATTCATTTCTTTCTTTGCTAGGTATTCACTAATCCGCTGAAGATCCCTACTGTTCAGGATATGGCTGGATTTAATAGCAAGACAATTGGATATGAGGAAGTTGATAGCCCTCACCTGCCTCCATCCATTGAAGAAGAAAGCAGAACTCCTCCTCTTCAACTTAAGCCTCTGGATTCTGGTGTTTTTCAGTGTTCCAGGTAGGTGAAAGCATTGTGTGTCTTCAGTAGTAAGCCTCAGAGTCCATTTTCCAGTAGAGTAAGTTGGTATGTTTTACCATGTTTATGTTTTTCCTAATGCCTAGCATGCAATTCAGAAGGAGAAACACCATTTTGGGCTGATAGAATTGTGTGTTGCATGTACCCCCAATTCTTCCAACATTCCAACTGCTATGACAAGTATATGTATATATATATTTTTTACTTTTTTGAGGTGACCATTTGCTGAATGCTTTTTTGTGTATTATGTCTTCACATTATGTTGGAAATTGTGCAAGTGAAATAATGGATGTGAAAACTCTCTGACAAGCATAAAGTGCTTTCCTTAAGTTTATGGATATTGAAGTCTTCTTGGGACCTCATAGGCTTAACGCATATTGGCCATGTATAAAAATAACTGTTAGAAGTTTGTCTATGTCATTAGGTAAGCCTTCCAGTTCATTGTTTTCTGGAGTAAATTATTATTAGTCTTGGGCTTTACTTAACTTGTTCATCGTTAAGCACCTCATCAATATTATTTTGTTAGTCTTTATAACAGGAAGGAGCATAATATTTTTCTTAAATATCAGGAGTATTTAAAGCATTTAAAGATATGGCTGCCCCGATATTGCCATGAGACTGGAACTCAGGACTCCTAATTGTGACTCCTTGCTTTCTTCTCTCTGCTGTGCTTCTCACTTCTGGCAGGGCTGTTCCACAGGGCTAACACAGCGTTGCTCTCTAATAGTAGAAACATCTAACAGTCATCAGTAATGTGACTATTACATAGTGGGATGTGAACTTTTCAGTGATACTTTTCAGTTTGGATATCTTCTAAGCATATTGTAGGATGAAGGCAGTGGAACCCAAAATAGCGTAAAAATTATTCCTGGCTCCCCTCGTCCCTAACATTGCTGATTCTTTTCCCTATTTTTTCTTCTTAGGTGGGTATTTTCAGCTTTTTGCATAGACAGATATCTCTACAGGTGTAAGTATATCCATTTAGTGATTCTTCCACAATTAATCCCTGCAGATATTGGAAGGTGCCATGACTCCCTGAACATGAACAGGAAGCTTCAAGAGGAAGTAAGCTTTTAGGAGCAAAACTAATAAAACTCGAAAGGAGTTTAATGAGAATATGTATGAAAGCATCTGGAACAGTGCCTTGAATATAGTAATCAAAAACAAACCAAATCCTTTGCCATCGAGTTGATTCCAACTCATCGCGACCCTACAGGACAGTAGAACTGCCCCATAGGGTTTCTAAGGAGCGTCTGGCCTTTTGGTTAGCAGCCAAGCTCTTAACCACTGCACTGCTGGGCTCCTTGGATATAGTAGGTGCTCAATAATTAATGGTTGAATCTGAATCATATTGAAGGAGCAATTTCTAAGATTGAACTGTGCAGCAAGGGAGTAAGAAACATAGTCCAGCCTTAGTCTCAGGAGCTTGAACCTAATCCTACCTACCCTGTGCCCGTCCTTACTTTTCCAGTTCCCATTGTAGGTTGGGAGGGATGTAGAATAACTGCTATGTGATTTTGGACCACACTGTTACCTTGCTAGCTTGTCTGTCTCCTGGGGATGCTCATATCACCATTGCTACTGCAGCGTCAGATGGCATTGGTCTTGAAGGCTATCCTTTCCCTGCTGTGATCACTTTTTCTTTTTTTTCCTCAGTGTTTGTTTTGTAACTCAGTGGTTTTTAGTAACCTAAAGTGGATTATAAGTGCTGATTTATGTATGTGTATATTTTATGAGTGCAGTATACAGTGCATCCATTGGGTGGCATACTTTATCAATCTCTATTGGAATTTTTGTATGTGTCTTTATGAAACTACTATATCCAGAGTGGAGTTTTTGCTGTAGAAGACATGTAAAGGAAAGTATTTGAACCATTCATATGTGGTTTTAATCTGTTGAGAATAAGATTCTGATAAGAAAAAGAGATACATGATACTAGATACTATTAATGTCATGTTATGTGAGTTGAGATGATGATTATGATTATGTCATTTAAAGCTGCATGTATGGGGGATTCAGATTGATTGGGGAGAGTCTGCATTATATGTTGATGGGGAGGGGAAATGGGTTTAAGAACTGAGTAAAATATATAGAGGTTTTTCTGGTAAAACAGCATTAATAGAATTATAGGTTTCATCGAGAGTTACAAAGGTCTCCTTTTTCATTATCAAAACCCGAAGCTGATAAGAACCCTTGGGTCATGTAGTACAGTTCTCTATGTCTAGATAAAATAAGCCTACACTATCCAAGAGAGTTTTTAAAAGTTCTGTTGGTATAGGTTGTATGACCTAGCTGGGGCTTCAGAGGTGTCATTGGGAATAGCTTTGGGCCTCACAGATGTAGGAAGGAGAGGACCTGCAGTAAATAATATTTTTAGCTAGTATGTAAGCAGCCGTAATCTGTAGGGGAAGACAGCTTATTTCTGCTAAAGGAAATAATCCCTTGCTGTTGATTCATTCTACATATATCTGAGTGTTTACTATATAAAAGGCACTGTTCTCGGGCAGTGAGGGAAACAATGAAGGCATTTATAATAGTCTAAAGTTTCATATATAAGTATCTCTAATACATGACAGATCTTATATGGGTGGTATAAAATAAGGTCTAAAGTAGCCATAAGCATGTGGACAAAGGGGAAAATTAGTGAGTGTAATTTATTTAGGTATTTAAGAGAACCTTTGAGTAAGCTATATGCCAGCAACTAATTAGTTCATGTTTTAAAAGGATAAACAAAAAGAAAAATCTGAATTATACTGTAATGGTGGAAGGAGAGGAACAGGGATATTTTAATATGTTTAAATAAATATTTGAAACAACAACAAGAGGTAGAAATAGAAGAATAATTTTATTCATGAATAAGATTGATTTAGGGGCCAGTATTAACATTTGAAAATATGATCTGAGAGACCAATTTTCAGAATGGAGAAGTGAGCATGGTGGACTCTCTCCACAACAAATAACCATTTAACTGAAGAAAATTATAAAAAGATAAAAAAAGAAAAAAAATTAAAGTTTCTGGAAATTGTCTAAGGGCATAGAGCAAATGGAGAAACATACATGCAAGAAAGTCTACTAAAACTTAAAAAGAACAGTGAGAGTCTGTAGCTTTTGAGACACAATCTGCTCAGAGGCTCTGTCTTATGAAAACAAGTCAAAGAGCTCTAATTCAGGCAGGTGCAGTCAAGAAGATGGGGGTTCCCTCTTCCCCTACCTAGATTCCAGTCTAGAGTTATGGTTTCACCCTGGGAGAGGCAGGCTTCCAGTGTTTCTCATGTTCCCCAGTCCCAATAGACTGCAGAAGCTCTATTCCAGGCAGACCTGAGAAGACTGGGTCTCTCTTTCCCTACCTAGCTCCCTTTTTCCTCACCTAGCCCCAGTCATAGGGTGGAAGCACTACCCCAGGTGCAGCAAAACCAGAATACTGGTCCCCTATTGCTCTCATCCCACTTTCTCACATAGCAGAGGTTCCAAATTGGGAGGGGCAAGCGAAGAAGACTAGGGGCTACCACCACCACCACCACCACCACCACTTCAGTGCCAACTCATATAGCAGAGGTTTCACTCCAGAAGTGGGCAGCTGTCCTTGCCTCCAGTTCTTGTGCAGTGACAGAGGTTCTGCCCAGGGAGAGAGGCAGGCTTTCAGGATGAAGAACTCCACAGCTCTACCCAAGGAAACTGACTTTATTTGGAACAAAGCATGATAAATTCCAACTCTTATGGATATTGCCAAAACCAATGGAGACCTTGGTGGAGAGCAGTTAAGAGAGCACTTTTAACTACATGATACAAGTAGCAACAGGCAGAATGGTAGAGCAAAAGGGACAACCAAGAAGAGCTCTCCTGGGATCATAGTCAACCCTGGGGTCAGGAAGGTTGTGTACATGCACTAGATGCACCCACTAAGGAGCAATCGAGCAGGAAATAAGATAGACTTGAAAGCATTTTCCAAGCCATACATAAATTAAAGAACAAAGGACAGAGCCTTACTGGCATTAGGGGCTTAATCACAACCTCTGACCAACACTCCTGAATAACCAGTGGGTCAAAGAAAAAAGCACAAGAGAAACTAGAAAATATTTTGAGATGATGAAAGTGAAAACACAACATACTATAATTTATGGGATGAAGGTAAAGAAGTGCTTACAGGGAAACTTACGTTTCCAAATGCTTATGTTAAAATTGAGCAAATATTTCAAATCTGTGACCTAATTTTTCACCTTAAGAAGCTACAAGATAAACCTGAACCTAAATCAAGGAAATAATAAAGATTAGAGCAGAAACAAATGAAATAGAGAATAGAAAAACAGAAGTCATTGAACCCAAGAGTGATTTCTTTAAAAAGAACAACAAAATTGACAAAACTTTAGCTAGACTGACCAAAGAGAGAGCGTCTCAAATTATTAAAATCAGGAATGAAAAATGGGACATCACTGCTGACCTTCAGAAATAAAAAGGATTGTAAGGGAATACTATGAACAAGTGTATGTCTACAATTTAGATAACTTAGTCAAAATAGATACATTCCTAGAAAAACACAAACTACCAAAACTAACTCAAGAAGAAATAGAAAACCTGAATAGATCAATAACAAGAAAAGAGATTGAATAATTAAAAATCAAAAATCAAAAACTTCACAAAAAGAAAATCCCAGGCTCAAGTGGCTTCGTTAGTGAATTCTACCATTTAACAAATTAATACCAACCCTTCATAAACTCTTCCAAAAAGTAGTGGAGGAGGGAACACTTCCCAACTCAGTGTATGAGGCCACTATTACCCTGATACCAAAACTAGATGAAGACATCACAAGAAAAGAACTGCAGATCATCATCCCTTATGAAAATAGATGCAAAAATCTTCCCAAAAAAGGTGAACTGAATACAGCAATATAAAAAGCAATATACACCATAACCAAGTGAGATTTATCCCAGAAATGCAAGGGTAGTTTAACATAAGAAAATCAACGTAATACACCATATCAATAGGAAAAAAGGACAAAAACCACATGGACATCTCAATAGACACAGAAAAAGCATTTGACAAAATATCACAACCTTTGATGATAAAAGTAACTCTTAAACTAAGAATAAAAGGGAACTTCCTCAATCTGATAAAGGGCATCTACAAAAAATCCACAGCTAACATCACTTAATGGTGAAAGACTGAACACTTTCCCCATAAGAATAGGAACAAATCAAGGATATATTCTTTCACCACTTTTACTCAGCATTGTACTAGAGGTTCTAGCAAGAGAAAACAGGCCAAAAAAAGAAGTGAAAAGCATCCAAATTGGAAAGGAAGAAGTAAAACCATCTCTATTTGCAGATGACATGATCTTATATATAGAAAATCCTAGGAATCCACTATAACAATTTTAGAATTAAAAAAATCAGTTCAGCAAGGTTGCAGGATACAAGATCAATATGCAAAAGTTACTGTATTATTATGCAAATAACGTAAAAAATTGGCATAGCAGCACTTCTGAAAATACTTCGGAAAGGCGCCTTTTATGTTTGTTAACCACACCCTCCCCCCTGAGATATTTTCATAATCACTGTGATGCACATTTTTCTTTTACATGTTGCTGTAAAAAATAATTAGCATAGTACACTTAGGAAAATACCTCGAGGGAGGAGGGAGCAGTTGGCAAACAAATGTAGAAGGTGTGCATTATTTGGATAAAAATACAGTAGTTTTATTTCTATATATTAGCAATAAACATGAAAATGAAATTAAGAAAACAGTTCCATTTATGCTTTCAAAAAAATAAAAAAGGAGTAAATTTAGGAGAAGTACAAACTTGTATACTGACATCTACAAAATATTATTGAAAGAGATTAAAGAAGAACTAAATAAATGGAAAGATATTTCATGTTTTTGAATCAGAAAGTTTAATATTATTAAGATGGCAATACTCCCCAAATTGTCCTTCACATTCAATGCAATCCCTATCAAAATATCAGCTGGCTTTTTTGCAGCAATTGGCCATCTTGCCCTAAAATTCATATAGAAATGCTAGGAACACAAAATAATCAAAACAATATTGAAAAAGAACAAAGTTGGAACAATCACATTTCCCTGTGGTAGCCTATAGTAAAGCTACAGTAATCAAGACAGTGTGGTATATGGTATAAGGATAGACATATAGATCAGTGTAACAGAACTAAGGGTCGAGAAATAATACCCTTATGTTTGGATTTTTAACAAAGATGTTTAAACAATTCAGTGAGGGAAAGAACTACATTTTCAACAAATGGTCCTGGAACAATTGGATACACATGCAAGAGGATGAAGTTGGACCCCTACCTCACACCATACATAAAAACTAACTGAAAATGGCTCACAGACCTAAATGTAAGTTCTAAAACTATAAAACTCTTAGAAGAAAACATAGGAGTAAATTTTTGTGACCTTGGATTAGGCAGCAGTTTCTTACGTATGACACCAAAAGCACAAGTGACGATAAAGAAATATTTAAATTGAACTTCATGTATTGAAGGACATTATCAATAAGGTAAAAAGACCACCCACAGAATGGGAGAAGAATTTTGGGACAGTTATACCTGACAAAGGGTTGATATCCAAAATACATAAAAATTATTACAACTCAATAATAAAAAGACAACACAATTAAAAATGGGCAAAGGATCTAAATAGACGTTCCTCCAAAGAAGATACACAAATGACCGCTAAGCACATGAAAAGATGCTCAACATCATTAGACAGCAAGGAAATGCAAGTCAAAGCCACAATGAGATACCAGTTCACACCCACTAGGATGACTGTTATCAAAAAGACAGACAAAAACGAGTGTTGGTAAGAATGTGGCAAAATTGGAATCTTCATGTATTGCTGGTGTAAATGTAAAATGTTGCAGCTTCTTTGGAAAACAGTCTGACAGTTCCTCAAAATGTCAAACATAGAGTTACATATGACCCAGCAATTCGACTCCTAAGTGAATACCCAATAAAATTGAAAATATATGTCCACACAAAAACTTACACACAGATGTTCATAATAGCATTATTCATAATAGCCAAAAAGTAGAAACAACCCAAATGTCCATCAGCTGATGAATGGATAAATGGTGTATCCATGCAATGGAATATTATTAAGCAGTAAAAAGGAATGAAGTACTGATACATGCTACAACATGGATGAACCTTGAAAACATTATGCTAAGTCAAAGAAGCCAAACTCAAAAGGTTACATATTTATGCTTCCTTTTACATGAAATGGAAACCCTGGTGGCGTAGTGGTTAAGTGCTACAGCTGCTAACCAAAAGATCGGCAGTTGAAATCCACCAGGCCCTCCTTGGAAACTCTATAGGTCAGTTCTACTCTGTCCTGTAGGGTCACTATGAGTTGGAATCGACTCGATGGCAACAGGTTTTTTACGGGTTTTTATATGAAATATCCAGTATAGGCAAATCTATAGAAACAGAAGTAGATTAGTGGTTGCCTAGGGCTAGATAGGGGGAGAAGGGTGACTGCTAATGAGTAGGGAGGTTCTTTTGGGGCTGATCAAAATTTTCTAAACCTAGATGTGGTGGTGGTTATGCAACTCTGAATATACTAAATTACTGAATTACAGACTTTAAATGAGTGCATTTATGTCAAATGCATCTTGATAAAGATGTTAAAAATATATGATCTGGAAGGAGTACATATGCGCTATAAAGGGGCTGTGTTTTTGGTCCTTATCTTTGCCTGTCATAGCACCTTAAATATAATAGGAAATATCTGTGAAATGAGTGATTTAAAAAGCTACTAATAGAATATGGCATTTTCTGTCTTAGTGAAATACTGAACTGATAGTGATAAAATATAGAAAACTCTCAGAAATCATTGTGAATGAGCAGAAGCATGGCATATGTGTATCTTTGTCAGAAAATGTAAAACACTGTATTTAAAAGAGATAACCCAAAATGCACCTGTGAGAGGCGGGGCCAAGTTGGCGGAATAGTCAGATGCTTCCAGTGAACCCTCTTACAACAAAGACATGAAAAAACAAGTGATTTGATTATATATGGCAATCTGGGAGCCCTGAACATCAAATCAAAGGTAGAGTTGAGGAACCGGACTGAGTGGCAGGGGGAGAGAGAGAGTTTGGAAGCAGCAAGGAGGTGCCAGACTGGACCTGGCGAGAACCTGAGCCCTTCAGGCCTGATCAGCTCAGGGGTGAGCGGTGAGGCAGGCAAGCAGCTGCACTCAGGAGATACTCAGGAGATGCGTTTTCCACATGGGGAGAGACCCAGCACCAGAGACTTTACATGACCACCCAGAACCAGTGAGAAGCAGCCTTCCATGAAAGATAAATACTTGCGTATGGCTTACCATGCCGGTCAAAAAAACACCCCCCTTAGGGAAAAACCTCTCTCCCATTTACCTCCTTGCTGCCTGCTCTGCACTGGGTCCCGGACCGGCTTCAGCAATTGCTGAGTCCCCTGGGCCGGAAGTAGGATCTGTCACATGCCCAGAGCCATTCTCCCTGCCTTGGAGAGTGAACAAATTAACAAACAGAGGAAAAAATAAACTGCCTGCTACCCAAGCCAGGAACCCAGGGTAGGTGCAGCTCCTTTGCCTAGGCACAGGCATAAGGGGTCGACGGACTTTGAGTGCCTTTCCACCTGCACAGACATTTGTGGGCCCATCTCAACAGCATAGGCCCTCATTACTGCAGTACAACAGGGTATATACCGGAACTCTAACTTCAACTGTTACAGCTGTGAAGTGGCAGGTTCTTGATACTTTGACACTGCTCTGCCCATTAAGCAGGGTCTTCACCTACCCACATTAGGGGCCTGAGGACCGGTGGCTCCACCCATGCCACCTAGCCACCTGCGATAGGGGCCTATGAATAAGAGGTACCCCCCAGTCCTTACAGCCAACAGCATTAGGTGCTCATAGTCCAGCTGCAAAACCCACCCACCTATGCACTCTAGGGAACAGGGATACGACTTCCTCCTGGACACTTGGGGATGGCCATCAGTCCCCTGCCTTGCTCAGAGTGTGTCCCACTGCTGCAGCCAGATGCCTGTGCCTACACCAATCACCCATGCCTGTCTAGGACTGTAAGTGAGAGCCTCCACCACACACTTGGTGGCTATCTACCTGGGCACCTGAGGTGAATCCATATGGGAGGAGTGGGCGGACTCCTGAGCTTACATACCTGGTAACAGATCTAACCACCTGGTGACAGGACATTAGAGCTTCAAAGGTGCCAATAATCAAATTAGCTCATACGAGCAGCCTATTTTGGGATATCCAAACAAAACAAGAAGCTAGGACACAGTAAGCAAACATAAAATAAATAAATATAATAACTTATAGATGGCTCGGAAACAACACTCAATATCAAATCACAGAAAGAGGCAATCCATGATGGCTTCAGCGAGCTCCCAAAATAAAGAATCTAGAAATTTTCCAGAGGAAGAAAATTTCTTGGATTAGTGGAGGCAGAATACAAAAGATTAATATACAGAACTCTTCAAGAAATGAGGAAGGAAATTAAGCAAAACGCAGAACACGCAGTAGAGAAAATTAAAAAGATTAGAGAAGAGCATAATGACAAATTTAACAGGCTACAAGAATCCATAGAGAGACAGCAATCAGAAATCCGGAAGATTACCAATAAAATTTCAGAATTAGACGACTCAGTAGAAAGTCATAGGAGCAAAACTGAGGCAATGGAAGTCAGAATTAGTGAGATTGAAGAT
>NW_004444004.1:359820-362159 GCF_000243295.1 Trichechus manatus latirostris | reverse complement strand
TGATGCAGAAATCTTCAACAAAATTCTAGCCAATAGAATTCAGCAACATATCAAAAAAATAATTCACCATGATCAAGTGGGATTTATACCAGGTATACAGGGATGGTTCCACATTAGAAAAACAATCAATGTAATCCATCACATAAATAAAGCAAAAGACAAGAAACATATGATCTTATCAATCGATGCAGAAAAGGCATTTGACAAAGTCCAACACTGATTCATGATAAAAACTCTCAACAAAATAGGAATAGAAGGGAAATTCCCCAATAAAATTAAGGGCATTTGTACAAAGTCAACAGCCAACATTATCCTAAATGGAGAGAGTTTGAAAGCATTCTCCTTGAGAACGGGAACCAGACAAGGATGTCCTTTATCACCACTCTTATTCAACATTGTGCTGGAGGTCCTAGCCAGAGTAATTAGGCTAGAAAAAGAAACAAATGGCATTCAGATTGGTAGGGAAGAAGTCAAAGTATCTCTATTTCCAGATGAGATTATCTTGTACACAGAAAACCCCAAAGAATCCACAAGAAAACTACTGGAACTAATAGAAGATTTCAGCAAAATTTCAGGATACAAGATTAACATACACAAATCAGTTGGATTCCTTTAAACCAACAAAGAGAACCTGAAAGAGGAAATCACCAAATCAACACCATTTACAATAGCCCCCAAGAAGATAAAATATTTAGGAATAAATCTAACCAGAGACGTAAAAGATCTATATAGTGAAAACTACAAGACACTACTGCAGGAAACCAAAAGAGACCTGCATAAGTGGAAAGACATACCTTGCTCATGGATATATAGACTCAACATTGTCAAGATTTCAGTTCTACCCAAAGCGTTCTACAGATACAATGCAAGCCCAATCCAAATTCCACCGGCATTTTTTAATGAGATGGAGAAACAAATCACCAACTTCATATGGAAAGGGAATAGGCCCCAGATAAGTAAAGCATTACTGAAGAAGAAGAACAAAGTGGGAGGCCTCACACTACCTGATTTTAGAACCTACTATACTGCCACGGTAGTCAAAACAGCCTGGTACTGGTACAACAACAGATAACATAGACCAATGGAACAGAATTGAGAATCCAGACATAAATTCATCCACCTATGAGCAGCTGATATTTGACAAAGGCCCAGAGTCCATTAACTGGGGAAAAGACAGTCTCTTTAACAAATGGTGCTGGCACAACTGGATATCCATCTGCAAAAAAACTGAAACAAGACCCATACCTCACACCATGCACAGAACTAACTCAAAATGGACCAAAGACTTAAATATAAAATTGAAAATGATAAAGATCATGGAAGAAAAAATAGGGACAATGCTAGGAGCCCTAACAGATGGCTTAAACACAATACGAACCATAAGTGACAATGCACAAGCACCAGAAGAGAGACTAGATAAGTCAAAAGAGTCAAAAGACAACCTACAGACTGGGAAAAAAAATTTGGCTATCACAAATCTGATCAGCATCTGATCTGTAAAATCTGCAAGATACTGCAAAACCTCAACAACAAAAAGTCAAATAACCCAATTAAAAAATGGGTAAAGAATATGAACAGGCAGTTTGCCAAAGAAGATATTCAGGCGGCTAACAGACACATGAAGAAATGCTCACGATCGTTAGCCTTTAGAGAAATGCAGATCAAAGTACAATGAGATACCATCTCACCCCAGCAAGGCTAGCATTAATCCAAAAAACACAAAATAATAACTGCTGGAGAGGTTGTGGAGAGACTGGAACACTTATACACTTTTGGTGGAAATGTAAAATGGTACAACTACTTTGGAAATCGATTTGGCGCTTCCTTAAAAAGCTAGAAGTAGATGTACCATACGATCCAGCTATCCTGCTCCTTGCAATATATCGTAGATAAATAAGAGCTGTCACACGAATAGGTATATGCAGACCCATGTTCATTGCAGCACTGTTCACAATAGCAAACAGATGGAAACAACCTAGGTGCCCATCAACGGACAAATGGACAAATTATGATATATCCACACAATGGAGTACTATGCAACGATAAAGAACAGCGATGAAGCCATGAAACATCTTATATTGTGGATGAAGCTGGAGTTCATTCTGCTGAGTGAATTTAGTCAGTCACAGAAAGACAAATATTGCATAAGACCATTATTATAAGAACTTAAGAAAAGGTTTAAACACAGAAGAAAACGTTCTTTGATGGTTACGGGGTTGGGGAGGGAGAGTGAGGGTTATTTACTAACTTTATAGTAGATAAGAATTATCTTAGGTGAAGGGAAGGACAGCACACACTACAGGGGAAGTCAGCACAACTGGGCTAAACCAAAGCTAAGA
>NW_004444004.1:346228-359323 GCF_000243295.1 Trichechus manatus latirostris | reverse complement strand
CTGACTGAGACTGGAGGAACCCCAGAAAGCATGGCCCCTGGATTCTCTGTCAGCCCAGAACTAAAAAAATTTCTGAGGCCAACTCTCCAGACAGGGATTGGACTGGACTGTGGGGCATAAAGTGATACTTGTGAGGAGTGTGCCTCTTAGCTCACATAGATACAAGAGACTAAACGGGCAGTTCTTGTCCGGAGGTGAGATGGGAAGGCAGAGAGGGTTAGGAGCTGGTTGAATGGACATGGGGAATCGGGTGGAAAGGAGGAGTGTGGTGTCTCAGTATGGGGAGAGCAATAGAGTCACATAACTATGTATGTATAAATTTTTGTACGGGAAAAAATTAAAAGGAAAAAATAATGCACCTGTCAGGCGACAGAGAATGGAGAACTCTAACAGAAAGAAGAAAGATGAGGAAAAGAAACTTTATAGTTAGTTAGAAAAGAATTCCTGGTGTGTTAATTTGTGAATACAGGTCTGTTATGAGAATTGATTCCCAGAGGGAAGAGCCAGACCTTCTGGAGAAGCAGCATAGAACCAATACATAGAATCTACTTATTTTTCTCTCAGTCATTTAATGGTACATTTTTTATTGCCTCTCACGTGCAAGTTTTGTTCTCTCCTCTCCCATCCAGCACGGCTAATTAAAAATGGGCTCTTCTGCCAAGGAGCTTACAACTTAGTAGGGAGCCTAGGATATACACACATGCATACACACACAGTAGAAAATGATATATGTAATAAGAGATTGCTAAAATGCTAGAGGAATTCAGATATAGCATTTTAGTTGGGTTTAAACATGCAGTGTTTGGGAGTAGCAGGGTATTCAGTTTGGCTGGTATTTGTGAAAGAGAGTAATAGGAGATAAAAACCAGAAAAAAAAACAAACAAACCAAACCAAATCCATTGTCATTGAGTCAATTCTGACTGATAGTGACCCTATAGGATAGAGTAGAACTGCCCCATAGGGTTTCCAAGGCTGTAATCTTTACAGAAGCAGATTGCCACATCTTTCTCCAGCACAGTGCCTGGTGGGCTCTAACCACCAACCTTTTGGTTAGCAGGCGAGCACTTAGCCACTGCATCACCGGGGCTCTTTTATGTCCCAGCTCAGTCACTTACTAGCTACCTAACCCTGGAAAAGTTACTTAACCTCTCTAGACCTCAGCGTTCTCTTAAAAAATAGAGATAATTATATCGTCTACCGTGGAGTTACTAGAGAATTAAGTGAGATAATATACACGTAAAGCACTTCTCACACTGACACACAGTAGATGCTCAATAGATGTTTCATATGTTTTCTCCAGGAAAACCTTAAATGCCATACTAAGATGTCTGGGCTTTTGTGTTGTGTTGTTGTTAGGTGCCATTGAGTTGGTTCTGACTGTTAGCAACCCTGTGTATAACAGAATGAAACACACTGACTGCTCCTGCACCATCCTCACAATTGTTACTATGATTGAGCCCATTGTGTTGTAGAGAGCCATAAATAAAGGGTTCAAATAGGGGAGTAGCATAATCAGAGCAATGCCTTAGGAAGATTAACTTGGCAGTGCATGATCTGGAGGTGAGAGGAAAGGGGACCAGAGGAAGCTAATGCAATAGTCCAAGAAAGGTAATGAGAGCTTGAACTTGGGTATTGACATAGAACTGTATAAAATTACTGAGAGGTTGGTGATGTTGTAACACAAATAGGAAACACTAGAGAGGGAGCAGGTTTGAGTATGAAAATGAAAAGTCAATTTTGTACATACTGAGTTTGAAATACGAGTGGGATCTCCAAGAAGAAACGTGTATGTGACAGGCAGTAGGAAATGTAGTACTGGAGATCAGGGCTTGGGGGAATGACTTGAGAATTATTGCCCAGAGGTTATAGGCAAGAGGTTGTATGAGATTACCAAGGAAAAAAATGTAGGGAGAGAAGAGAAGATAGCTAACAACAGAACCTTACCCATTGCTGCCAAGTCAATTTTGACTCATGGAGACCCCATGTGTTACAGAGTAGATTGGAGCTCCGTAGGGTTTTCTTAGCTGTAATCTTTGTGGAAACAGGTTGCCAGACCTTTCTTCTGCAGTACCACTGGATGAGTGCAAACTGCCAACTTTTCAGTTAGTAGGGCAAACCATTTGCAAGTGGAAAAATGAAAAGAAGGCAGATAATATGACTTTAATTACCTTTCATAAAATTTTTTGTTGCTACCTGTTAGCATATACCGTTTCTTCATATCTCAAACTGATTGTTTTACTATCTTCCTAATTACCACAGCTAAATGGACCAGTCTGTAATGCCCCTTGCAGATGTTTAAAGATGGATACTGCATTTGTTCTCACATAGCCCATAAATCGTTTTACTTTTCCCCTAAGGCGGATATGATGAGATCTATTAAGATGGCAGACCAGTTATATTTCTGGGTGAACATTAGTTTTGAAGAACATATCAGACTTTATAAAAAAGCTATGGTTTGAGATGTCTTACAGATGTTCTCAAAAATTACAGAGAAATATGGGCAGCCTTGAGGTACTATTAGGTGGCCAACAACATATCTCTTTTTCATTGAAACTTTGAAAGTTGATTTTTGCCTTGAAATTCCTTGGCTATCTGTGAGAAGGAAGAGTAGTTACAAGGGTCAAAATCGGGTTCCTGTCCTGCTGCATAATATAAAATTGCCAAGGGATGTCTCTAGCACCAGTTATTTTGTTAGTTCCTTCAACCATTAGTGCATATGGCAGCCAGAATTAGAAGGTGATTTGAGGCCATCATGCTGGGCTTTCCTGAACTGAGTGTCCTTAGAACTGAGGGAGTGCCTGCTTGCACCTGACAGAGGGGAGTTCTTTTCCGTAAGGGGGAGATAACTTGAATTGTCCAATGCATTTTCTTTGTTTCTGACTAGAGGCCTGTGTTTTAATTAACTTTTACAAGTGAATAATGGGCAATAGCCACAATCCAGTTGGCTGGCAAAGGAATCGTATGGTGTTCTGCAATATAAAAAGTGTGGGTTAAGTCTTTGATAGAAAGATTTTGTGACACTTAAAATTAACGAGCTGGTGCTATTCTCCACATGTTCCACTAGGCCTTTTATGACCTTTTTTTTTTTTTCCATTCTGGTGTTAGGGGGTTTTATGTGTGTACCTTTTTTCTTCCTTTATTTGCATTTAGGAAACTTCTGAGTCAAGCTGGTTTTGATTCTATTTTTAGAATTCTTACGAAGGTCAACCTGGTCCTTTTATATCCTGATGCTAACCCTTTGTACCTTTCAACTTCATTCCGCTCTTAACATCAGTTGCTATTTCAGCTAGTTGCATGAGTGAAGGGGTTGGGATTTTGGGGTAAAGTTGTATTTCTACTCTGAATGATCTGTGGATAACAGCTAGACACAGTTTCAATGTGGGAAATTTGAGGAGGGGCTCCATAGAATAAGAATATACTTAGCTTGTATTGTGACAGCTTAAAATTTAATTTCTTCTTCTTGCAGTAAGTACAAATGGATCCTAGGTGAGGAACCTGTAGAGAAACGAAGAAGGCTGCAGAATGAGATGATAACACCTCCTCTGGATTATTCCATGCCTGGATCTTACAAGAGGGTAGAGGCAGCTGTTGCCTACCCAGAAGGGGAGAACAGCCATGATAAATCCAGTGTTGAGAGAAGCACACCACCATACCTTTTCCCAGAATACCCAGAAGCAAGCAAGAATACCAGTAAAGGTAGGGAGGTTTCAGTTCTGTATTCAGAGGCCCAAGGCCAGCGCCAGGAATCCCTGCTCCCTGAAGAATTAGAAGATCAGATGCCAAGATTGGTAGCAGAAGAATCCAACAGAGGTAGCATAAGCATAAACAAAGAAGAAGTGAACAAGGGGCCTTTTGTAGCTGTCGTCGGTGTTGCAAAAGGTGTTCGAGATTCAGGAGCTCCCATTCAGCTGATTCCTTTTAACAGAGAGGAGCTTGCTGAGCGAAGAAAAGCAGTTGAATCCTGGAATCCAGTGCCTTATTCTTCTGTGACCTCTGCCACAGCTGCTGGGGAGAAAGGAGGAAGCTATGAGGAGAGTGGAGGTCGTAATACACCAAAACTTAAGAACCAGAGAGAGCTGGAAGAATTGAAGAGAACCACAGAAAAACTTGAACGTGTTTTGGCTGAAAGAAATTTGTTCCAGCAAAAGGTTAGATCAACACCTTACCAGTAGGAATAAGAAATCATTGTAACCAAGGGACCAGAGAATTGGTGCTGGGATAATTTTATGCTCTCAGGCCTTTAAACAGAAAATATGTCATTGAGTCATTCTGTGGTATGTTCCAGGTTGAGTGAAACATACAGCTTCCCTGCCAAATTTGGGATTGAAAGGGTCCATAAGTAGAGCAGTCTGTATAGTGAAATCACAAGTCAAATATATTAGGGACAATTTTGACACTTTCTTTAGCTTTCAGTTGTATGTGGAGTCATTGAATTTCTGTTTCTTGGACTGCAGGTGGAGGAGCTGGAACAGGAGAGGAATCACTGGCATTCTGAATTCAAGAAAGTCCAGCATGAATTGGTGACCTACAGTACCCAGGAGACGGAAGGCTTATATTGGAGCAAGAAACACATGGGTTATCGCCAAGCTGAATTCCAGATTCTAAAAGCTGAGCTGGAAAGAACCAAAGAGGAAAAGCAAGAACTGAAGGATAAACTAAAGGAGACAGAGACACACCTGGAGGTGCTGCAGAAGGCTCAGGTCACCTACCGGACCCCAGAGGGAGATGACCTAGAAAGGTTAATTACTAGGGTTTAGTTATCAGCTTGTAATGGGAAGCATCCCTTAGGACTCCCAGTTACTGTCATAGATAAGGGAGGAAGCCTTAATTCGTAGGCCACCAAGGATTGAGTTATTCTTAGAAAGCTGCAGCCAGTCTCCCTGTTCTTGGTGGCATTGTGCTTTCGTCTTTCTTTCTAGCTAATGGAAACATAATTGTTGAGAAATATAGGCCCATTTTTAACGAGCTTCATTTTTTTCTGTTGGCTAATGACTTCAATGTCATCTCTTCTCCTGCCCCCCTCACTCCATCATACAGGGCTTTGGCAAAGCTTACGCAGCTGCGTATCCACGTCAGCTATCTCCTTACTTCTGTCCTCCCTCACTTGGAGCTTCGTGAGATCGGGTATGACTCAGAACAAGTGGATGGGATCCTGTACACAGTGCTGGAGGCAAATCACATACTGGATTGAGCACCAAACTATATAGTCTACGCTTCTTTTTCTTATCTCTTTTCTCCTTCTTCCTCCCTCCATTTCTCTCTCTCTTTCCCTCCATCCTTCCCTCCCTCCCTCCCTTCCTCCTCTTTCACTCTCTCCCCCCTCCTTCTCCCTCTTATCTCTCTCTCTCACCTTTATGCCTTATAGAGAATCTTTGAGTAAATCCTGGCTCTTAATCAATCTGCTTCTTACTCAGACTTGGTATGGGGAAAGAGGCCAGTTAAATAGGCTTTCAAGAGTCCAGGAACAGAAAAGCAATAGTCACCAAGGTAGGTGACCTGAAAGCTTTAACTTTCATATGACCTAAGTACTTGGCCTATTTCATATCCTTTCTCAAAGGGTTTGTATTCATTTAAGTTTAATCAGTCATCAAATATTGGGGCCAATGTACCAGATATTTTGAGATAAACTAAGAAGTATAACTCTTGGTTCCAGACTTCAAGCATCTAACAATCTAGCTGGAAACACAAGGCACATACCAAGTTAACTAACTGTATACAAACGTGTGTGATACATACAAGTGAGTGGTACAAACATTATATAGAAGATCTGGGGAAGGAAGTTCAAGGAAGGCATCAGTCACGTCAGAAATGGGACCTAAACTAAGGTTTAAAGAACATGCATGAGCACGCCGTTAAAAATGGTTGTTCTTTAGGTGGCAGGACTATGGTTGGTGTTCTTTCTTCTTCCTGTCTTCCTTCCTTTTTCAAATTTTCTATAATAAACCTGTTATTCTTACATTCGAAAAAATAAATTGTTTTAAAAAAGAATGAGTAGGCTTGGATTTAGATATTCAATAGACATTGTGTGAAAATATAAGGTAATGTTATATTTATGGTTTATGTTACATTTAACATTACCTCTGGAAGAACAGCATGAACAAAGGCACA
Source organism: Trichechus manatus latirostris (assembly GCF_000243295.1). Lineage (NCBI taxonomy): Eukaryota > Metazoa > Chordata > Mammalia > Sirenia > Trichechidae > Trichechus > Trichechus manatus. Next base: position 353,214 of record NW_004444004.1, on the reverse strand, counting down.
GGAAAAACTGGATTGTGAAAAATGTGTTTGGTAGTAGTGGGTTCATGTAAAGGGAACTAAGTTTAAGTCATGACCTACCTACCCCCTCACCCCCACCATGGCATTTGCATTTTAATAAGGAATTTTTGGAAAACAAACCTTCAAGGCTCAAATTTGTAAAATGTATCACCAAGTTGTGGAATCTCAGGTAGTGGGGAAGATATTTTAAAACAGGGATATCTATCTGATAGCCTTCAGAATACATCAACCTACTCTTCAGGCTAGTGCTAAGTGAGGGGTAAATCTCATAGTATCAGAAATAGTAAAATTTATACTGGTGTAAAAGTAGACATTTTATTATCATTGCTTTATTGTATTTATATAGCACACAACTCTCCAACGAGTTCAAGGTACTCTTCAAAAAACGTTGAACAGTTAACACATAAAAATATACCAACAGTTACAAAATAGGAAGTACAGGAGAAACAGTAAAAAGGAGGTGGTATCAAGCAATGACAAAAAGATTAGCCAGTTCAGAGGGATGTTTTGGATATTCATTCAGTTTCTCCTCAGCAGAGTTACTTCAGAAGACATTTCCCAGATTATTTTATGTCCTTTGAAAGGGGGCCCATCATAAATACTCCAGTGAGACTGCAAGGAATGGGGGGAGGCCAGAGCAGGTATCACCATTAAAATGAGTACTTAAAGGTATCCCTGTCCCCTTACCCTTCAGTTCCCCACAACGCTAGCCTACCACATGACCAATTTTCATGTTAGACATTTGAATTATGACATGGGAGGCCCCCAATTGTCTAAATAGAAATGCTACTGAGGGAGAGGGAGCCCATTAAGCCATTCTCTGAGTGATGCTTGTTCACCAGATGGGAGCTCCAAGGGGTGGGACCTTGTGCAGATATGGACAATGTGGATGGAAGTCTAGTAAAGGAAAAATTTCAGAGCATTGAGGCTCAGCCTGTGTGTGCGTGGGCAAGGGGGCAGAGTAAGAAAGAGGGCAAGCAATTGGGCTTTAAAAGGAAAAAGGTAGAAAATTTAACTCATCTTTACTAGTGCTAGCTCTTGCTACATTCCCTAGTCCATGGTCCCAACCCCACACTGATTGTTCCAGCAGTAGTTCCCTCTGTGAGTCTGTTACACCAGAGCTACCTGTTTGTTAGCTATCTGCTATGAAACCATACCAGCATGAGGTCCCTTTAATTTAACAAGTGTTATATGCCACTGTGGGGAGATGGAGAAGTGTCCTCCAACCTTACCAGAACTTATGATCTAGTGTGGAGATAAAAGACATTCAGAAAAAATGGCTTCTTTCTGGCTTTCCTGTTAGATTATCATAATCATAATTCTCCTTTCAAATGTCTCTCACATTTGCCCTTTACTTTTCATTTCCACTATCAATACTTAGGTCCTTATCACCTCATGCCTTAATAACTAAATTAGATTCTTAACTGGCCTCCCTTGCCTCCTGTTCTCACTCCTTCAATCTACCCTACGCACTATAGCCAAATTGCTCTTAAAGACCTCATCATGTTACACCTCTGCACAAAGACTTGCTAGTGCTCCCAGTTGCCCACCAAATATAATACAGATCCTTAGCATGGTGCTCAAAGCCCTTTGATCTGGCTTCAACCATCCTCTGTAAATGCATCTTCCAGTATTCCAAACGAAAATCACATACCATTCAAACTGAACTCTTCTCTGGTTTCTGAACATGCCGCCTCCACCTAATGGTATGCAATTCCCTTCACCTGGAATATTCTCCCTCATCATCTTTCCTTTGGCTGAAACGTCAACTTTTTTTTTTCCTGAAGTTTCCTCTGATTAACATGGGCAGCCATGACATTTCTCTTTGAATATTTAAGTTTTGTTGTGCCACTTATAAAAGTTCTTATCACAAACTGCCTTGTCCTGCCTCCCCTATTAGAAAGTTCCATATCCAAATATTCAACTGCCTACTTGACATTTACAGGTCTCACAGGCATTTCAAATAAAATGTGTTAAAAATAAATAGTCTCTCTAGAACAATTCTTCTCCCCAGTTTTCCTCAGAATGTGACACCTCCACCCATCCAGTTGCTTAAGCCACAAAGCTGCAAGTCATCCTTAATTTTCTCCTCGTATCCCACACATCCAGTCTGTCAAGTCTGTCAATTCTACCTCCAAAGTATATCCTGAATCTACTTTCACCACAGCCATCTTAGTCCAAACTACCGTAATTTCCCATGGACTACAGCACCTCCTAACTAGTGTCCCTGCTTCCACTCTTGTCTTACCCCACAATTGTCTTACCACCTCAGCCAGAGTGATTTTTTAAAATTGCAAATCAGTTCATGTGCCTCCCCTACTTAAAATTCTTATATGACTTCTCATTTCACTTAGAATAAAATCCAAACTCCTCACAATGTCCTACAAGACCCCTGCCTACTTCTACTTTGCCTCATGCTCCTCTCTATCATACGGCACTCTTTCCCTGATACACTGTGGCCTTTCTATTCCTGAAACATGTAAAACTCTTACCTCAGGGCCTTTACCCATGCTATTCCGTCCCCTGGAATATTCTTATCTCCAGCCTTGGCTATTCCTCATCCTTCAGGTTTTAGTTAAGTATCACTTACTTGGACAGGCCTTCCCTGGCAGCCTTTTTGTCTCTCTACCCTATTCTCTACTAACTGCATCCTGTTTTGCTTAATTCATAGCACTTCTGACAATTTGTAGTTGTGTATTTGGTCGTTTACTTTCACTCATTCAAGTATTTTTTGGATACCTACTATGTGCTGTGTGATAGTGGTGAACACATCACACGTGGTCCCTGTCTGCCTCCCTCACTAATAAGTATCATGAGTTCAAGGGCCATGTCTGTTTTTGCTATCCCAGAGTTTATCATAATACCTGGGATACAATGTTTTTTGAACACTTACACATTGCTGGTGGGAATGTAAAATGGTTCAGCCTCTGTGGAAAACAGTTTGACAGTTCCTAAAAAAGTTAGGCATAGAATTACCGTATGACCCAGCAATTCCACTCCTAAGTATATACCCAAAAGACTTGAAAGCTGAGACTCAGACTTATGTTTACCAATGTTCACTGCAGCACTATTCACAATAGCCAAAAGGTGGAAACCACACAAGTGTCCATCAGCAGATGTATGGATTAAAAAAATGTGGTATATACATTCAATGGAGTATTATTCAGCCATAAACAAATGAAGTTCTGATAAACTTGAAAACGTTGTGCTCAGTGGAATAAGTCAGACACAAAAGAATATTGTTTGGTTCCACTTATATGAAATATCTAGAATAGGCAAACCCATTGAGACAAAAGATTAGTGGTTATCAGGGGCTGGGGAAAGGGGGAATGGGGAGTTAGGAAAAAAAGTTGTTTAATGAATGAGTTAATGATGGGAACTATGTTTTGTTCATATCGCCATCCCTTAAGGACCTAGAATAGTGCCTCATTCATAAATCAAAAAACCTTGCCATCGAGTCGATTCCAACTCATAGCAACCTTATAGAACAGAGTAGAACTGCCCCATAGGGTTTCCAAGGCTGTCATCTTTACGTAAGCAGACTGCCACATCTTTCTCCCACAGAGTGGCTGGTAGGTTTGAACCACCAACCTTTCGGTTAGCAGCTGAGCGCTTTAACCACTGCGCCACCAAAGCTTGCCTCTTACATACCAAAAAAAAAAAAAAACCAGATGCCATCAAGTTGATTACAACTCATAGCAACCCTATAGGACGGAGTAGAACTATCCCATAGCATTTCCGAGGAGTGGCTAGTTGATTTGAACTGCCAATCTTTTGGTTAGCAGCCGAGCTCTTAACCACTGTGCCACCAGGGCCCCTGCCTCTTTCATATTAGGGGTTAAATACAGTATGTGTGAGGTAGATAACATTCCTGCACAAAAAACTCTGAAAGATGGAGATAATATGTGCTACAGGTTAGGGGGAGCAGTCCGTGTGAGCTGGAGCAGCCTAGTGTTTCTCCTTGGCTGCTCTTTGAATTAGATCATTTGGAAGACTACCAAAGGAGAAAAGGAATGCAGGTGTTCTTTAACCCAAACATTCTGACAATTATAAAAAGCAGGCTCCCTAGCATGCAATTATAAAATACTGATGATGCAGAATGTAACTAGGAAAAGGCTGTAGAGAACAGATCTTGAGAGTGAGACTAAGGAGAAACCAAGCTACTGTTCACATTTTCCAAGAGCAGTGGTAGTTTATTTTTTCAAGAGTAGAAAGAGGAGCTATTTACAAGCAAAGAACAGAGAGAACGAGTTCCAGGGAAGAAATTCCTGGCACATAGTAGGAGGTCAGTACATACTTGTTGGATGAACAAATGGACATCTGGCAGAGGACTAGGCCAGAGACCTTGTAGCCCTCAGGGACAGGAAGATTTGCTGGCTCATTCCCAGTGATTGCAAATAATCTGAGGTAAAAATTTACAGAGACTTAATTAGCAGACTCTATTCCCAAGGGCAATCTGTACTATGAATTAAAACCTCTTTCTGTAACACTGTATATAGGGTCGCTGTGAGTCAGAATCAACTCGACATCAGTGGGTTTGGTTTTTGATGGGTATTAGGAGTGAAACATGGGGGTCTGTTCAAGAATGCTGGATGTGAGCTCAGACCAGTCAAGTGTAATTCCCTTAAAAGAATAACTTGTGCTTTGTGACAAGGACATACCTAACTCATGACTTAGGCAGAGAGGAAATACAGGAACCAAACTTTCTGAATCAAAAATTGGGGTACTACTGGTCTGATAGAGACTGGTGGAACCCCAGAGACTATGGCCCTTAGACACCCTTTAAACTTGGAACTGAAATCACTTCCAGAGATCACGTTATAGCCATAAGATAGACGGGTGTATAAAATGAACAATAACACCAGTGAGAAATATATACCCCAGAACAATCAGCTATATGAGACCTAAAGGGCAGCATTTGCCCAAAAGCAAAGTTCAGAAGGAAGGTAGGGGCAGGAAAGCTGGGTGAATGGACATGCGGAACCCAGGGGGGAAGAGGGAAGGAAGCTAACACATTCAGGGGTTTGCAGCCAATGTCACAAAACAAGCTGTGTATAAATTTTTGATAGGGAAACTAATTTGCTCTCTAAATTTTCACCTAAACCACAATAAAATGTTTTTTTAAAAAAAAGGTACATGGTTAGATAATAAACTGGACAATTTGAATAAGAACTGACTTGGACAGTATGGGGTATATGAAAGCTTATGTTATTGAGACATAAATAGCATTCATTTTCTAATGGAAAATAAAGTCTGCAGAAGAAATTTGTTCATTTTCCTCCATTTCTGGTGATGTGAATTGTGAATCACCAGAAATTCCTGTCTTAGTTATCTAGTGCTGCTCTAACAGAAATACCACAAGTGGATGGCTTTAACAGACAGAAATTTATTTTCTCACAGTCTAGGAGGCTAGAAGTCCAAATTCAGGGTGCCATCTCCAGGGGAAGGCTTTCACTATCGGTTCTAGGGGAAGATCCTTGTAATCAATCTTTCCCTGGCCTAGGAGCTTCTCAGCACAGGGACCCTGGGTCCAAAGAATGTGCTCCACTCCTGGCTCCTCTTGTTTGTTGGTACTGAGGCCCCTCTCCTCTCTGCTCGCTTCTCTCTTTTATATCTCAAAAGAGATTGACTCAAGATAACTACCTAATCCTGTAGGTTGTGTCCTGCCTCATTAACATAACTGCCTCTCATTCTGCCTCATTGACATCATAGAGGTTCGAATTTACAACACATAAGAAAATTACATCAGTTCACAAAATGGAGGACAACCACTCAATACTGGGACTCATGGCCTAACCAAATTGATACACATTTTTGTGGGACACAATTCAATCATAACAATATCCCCAACCCATATTTAGGTAAGAATAGTTAAAATGTTTTGGGTGTCTTCTATGTGCCAAATACATTCCATACATCTGCCTATTGAGTCCTCAGGACCAGAGAAGGTGACACTAGGCAGGAGGTCAGGAAAGTGTTCCCAAAGGACCTGATCTTCCAGATAACATTCCACCCTTTGGCCCTCCAAAATTCATGTCCTTGCCACATGTAAAACACACTCCATCATATCATCCCAAAAGTCCGAAGTCCAAGTGCAAATTCCATCCTGGGGCAAAACTCCTCTTCATCTGTGAAATCTAGAATACAAGTTATATGCTTCCAAAGTACAATTGTGGAACAGGCACAAGGTAGACATTTCCATTACAAATGGGAGAAATTGGAGGGAAAGAAGGAATAACAGGCACGAAGCAAGTCGACAAACCCAGCAGAAAAAATTACATTAGCTCTCAAGGCTTGAAAATAATCCTGTGTTCTCTGAGACAATCTAGACAATGGCTCTGCCCTCTAGACTCCGGGTGTTGACCACACTCTCCAGATTCTGGGTGGAGGCCCCTCAGCCCTGGGCTTCAGGTCCACCTTCCAGGTCCACTGGGACAGCAATGCTGCTCCCTCACATTTTGGCTGCCCCATTCTCCTAGTCCATCTGTCTTAGTCATCTAGTGCTGCTATAACAGAAATACCACAAGTGGATGATTTTAACAAAGAGAAGTTTATTTCCTTACAGTAAAGTAGGCTAAAAGTCCAAATTGCAGGGTGTCAGCTCCAGGGGAAGGTTTTCTGTATCTGCCGGCCTTCTTCTCATCAGAGTTCCCCCAGACTAGGAGCTTCTCTGCACAGGAACCTCGGGTCCAAAGGACGTGCTCTGCTCCCAGTTCTTCTTTCTTGGTGGTATGAGGTCCCCAATTCTCTGCTTGCTTCCCTTTCCTTTTACCTCTTGAGAGATAAAAGGTGATGCAGGTCACACCCGAGGGAAACTCCCTTTACATTGGATCAGGGATGTGACTTGGGTAAAGGTGGTGTTTACAATTCCACCCTAATCCTCTTTAACATAAAATTACAATCACAAAATGGAGGCCAACCACACAATTCTGGGAATCATGGCCCAGCCAAATTGATACACACATTTT
>NW_004444004.1:331374-344758 GCF_000243295.1 Trichechus manatus latirostris | reverse complement strand
ATCACAAAATGGAGGCCAACCACACAATTCTGGGAATCATGGCCCAGCCAAATTGATACACACATTTTTTGGGGGACATAATTCAAACCATGACACCATCGGAGTAGTGACCCTACCCTCTTGGGCAGGCCCCGTTCTTCTGCCTCTTGGACATGGCAGCTCCATCCCCTAAGGTTTGGGCAGCAGATCCGGCCCCATCCCCTTGGCATTTGTGAACAGCAGCCCCAGACTCCAGAACCAAATTGGTGAAGATCTGACTCTTTGAAACCTAGGAGGCCATGGCCCCACCCTTTGAGACCCACCAGGCCGTGGTTCCAACCATTGAGACCCCAGAGGTTATAGCCCTACCCTTTGAGACTGAGGCAGCTCTGCTTCCTGTGCTCCTTGTCTCTTCAGCTTCTGCTTCCTGGTTCCTTGGCCTCTCAGCCCCTTGGCCCTCAGCCCAGCAGGCCTCTTGGGCTGGCCTGGAGTCTGCCCTGCTTGAGTAAGTGTTCCAAAACTCTTTAGCTCTGCTGATAAATGCCTGGAGGCACCCCACTCCACCAGAAGCCTCATGCCTGAAGGCAATCAGCTCTCTTGCTCCGTGGGTCAGCTGTCTCCTTGTTCTGCTGCTGCTGTTTGCTGCTGCTTCTCACCGTCTGTGCCATCTCTGGTGTTACAGCTCTCCTCACTTCCTTCTGAGCCTTCATCAGAATTGTCTTTGGTGTCCATAATTTCACCAACAGTCTCTTCAAGGCAATCTAGGCTTTTACTTTTAGACACTTTAAAACTCTTCCAGCCTCTACCCATTACTCAATTCCAAAACCATTTCCACATTGTAGGTATCTGTTAGAACAGCACCCCCCTCCCAGTACCAAATTCTGTCTTAGTTATCTGGTGCTTCTATAACAGAAATACCACAAATGGATGGCTTTAATGAACAAATTTATTCGGTCATAGTTTAGGAGGCTAGAAGTCCAGATTCAGGGCTCCAGCTCCAGGGGAAGGCTTTCTCTCTGTTGGCTCTGGGGTAAGATCCTTGTCATCAATCTTCCCCTGGTCTAGGAGCTTCTCAGCGCAGGGACCCTGGGTCCAAAGGACATGCTCCACTCCTTTCCCTCTTGCTTGGTAGTACTAAGGTCCCTCTTCTCTCTGCTCGCCTCTCTCTGAAAGAGATTGACTCAAGATACAATCTAATCCGGTAGATTATGTCCTGCCTCATTAACATAACTGGCTCTAATCCTGCCTTATTAACATCATAGAGGTGAGAATTTACAACACATAGAATAATTACATCAGATCACAAAATGGAGGACAACCACTCAATACTGGAAATCATGGGCTAGCCAAGTTGACACACGTTTTGGAGGGACACAATACAATCCAAAACAATCCGCAACTCACATTTAGATAAGAATAGTTAAAATGTTTTGGGATTCTTCTATGTGCCAAACACTTTTCACACGTCTGCCTATTGAGTCCTTAGGGCCAGAGAAGATGACACTAGGCAGGAGCTCAGGAGTGTTCCTAAAGAATCTGATCTTCCAGATGGACCCCTGAGACTTGAAAGGATTGGAAAGGTGGAAGCGTATTGAGAAGATATTCCAGGTATAGGGAACAGTATGAGCAAAGTTACAGGACTGGGTGGGGGAGGTGAATACAATAACACTCAAGGGAATTTGAGGAAGAGCGAATTATCCAATTTGACTGGCGCATAAAGAACCGAATGGACCAGGTGCTTGGGAATGCCAGCAAGAGGGAGACTGTGCTAAATCTGCTAAACAGTGAAGAGCCTTTAGAGGCAATAAAGCAGGAAAATGGCTGTTGAAATCTCCTCAAGTTTCCTTATTTTGGGAAGGTTAACCCAAGTCTGCAGTCTCCTTGGAATGCGCTTTTCCCTAGCAGTGTGTCCTGGTCGATCATAACTCTGTTCCATCCCAGATTTTCACAGATCTGGATGAAGGTAAAAGAGCCATGGCCATCACTTTCCTCTCTACCATTCCATGTCTGCTTTTCCACTAGCTTCTGTCAATAGAATGTTGTGAGCAGTAGACTATCCAAGGTCTTGGAGGTATTCAGAATTTTGAGAAGAATCCTGAGAATTTTTGGAGTTGGAAAGAATATTCCTTTGCTAATGTAGATTCAGATCTGTGGCAGAAAATATACTTCATCGTCTGCCTCCACCTCCAAACACCCACATTTGGTGCGACTTTGACACTACTCTTTAGATCTTAGGTAACAATTACCATTTGTTGAGGACCTAATAAATATCATAACCACGCTGAGAAGTAGTTATCATCCCCACTTTACAGTCGAGGAAACTGAAGTTTAGAGCATTTAAGTGACTTTTCCAAGGTCACACAGCTAAAAAATGCAAAGGCAAAACTCAAACCCAGGTTTGTCTGATTCCAGAGCCCAGGCTCTTTTTCCACTACACCATGCTGTTCATCTTGAAACAATTAGTCTAGTCTTCTTCCTTTGGCAGGATAATGCTAAAGCCAACCCATATTAATAAGAATTTCCAAGGAAGAAAGTTCCATAATCCCACACAATGTTTAACTGCCCTCATGATTAGGAAATTTTTCACTTATGTAACATGTATCCTCGCAACAAACATAGAAATTCATTTCCTCTTGACTGGGTTTTTCATTCAGGGCTGTCACTTGGCAGCTTTCCTGTTATCAAAACATCCTTCAAGATCCTATTCTTTCACTCCAGGAGGTCTTGGACTTGTTGGCCTCTGCATATGGGCATTCTCACTGGCTCCTTTGCATTACTCCCCCCACTCCTGACCCAGACAGTGCTGAGTTGGGCAAGTCTCTTGGGGAGTGAGAAAGTAACACTTGAGAACATACTGGTTTATTATTACACAGAGAGGAGTAAAATTAACCATATGAGGTGCCTCTGGAATGCCCAGTGGGAAGATGGCACCACCTTTCCCATCTCTATCTTTTTCTTGATTTCTACCTTGTCTCCGTTTCAGAAGCTGTTGAAGTATCATTTAGTTGAAGGATGCATGTGGTACTTAAAGAAGCCCCCTGCTCCCCCAAATTCCAGAGTTCATTGTCTCTGAATTGCTGTTCTAATTTTTAAACCCAGTGAACTCATCTTCTCATTCTGACTCCTTTTAGTGCTAAACTAAGAAACTAGTGAAAATTCTGGTGTTAATGGCTGGTCTGTGACTGAATGTGTTTATCTTCCCAGAAAATATACTTACTTTTTAATCAAGGCATTCAGTGTTTTTAGCCCTAGAGAGTAGGGTCTTCACAATATCACCAGATATCCCTTGTCGGGGATTCTGATCCACCCTCCTGCATCCCATTGGGTAATTCCAGAAATAAATTCAGATGAAGAGGCTGCAAGGAACATCTCCTCTTTGTACTTTTGGTATAACTGGTCTTACTCTTGAGCAACTCACACAGAACTTTCTGTCAAATATCACAGAGTCTGAAAGTGCTGTTAGAGAAAAGGAGCTACCACTCAAATGCTGGATTGCCTGCCACACTGCCTGTACACATTTGGTGTCTAATTTCACACCCCATCGTACTCTCTACTGTCTTTTTAAAAGCATGTCAGTTTTCTCCAATGTTATCTCCACAAGACCATGAGAGTTTGCAAACAGAAAGTTCTTCAAAGCCCTCTTAGGAAGTGACTTGTGAAGTGAAGAGAGTATCATCCTGGAGGCACTTCAAGGATGCAAGGAAAGCAGTAGTCCTCTCCTAAAAGGAATCTGTGAATTTGCCCTTGTATGGTGGCTTCCTGCTTTGTCAAGCTCTGAGACACTCCCACTTGTCACATGGAGAAACGAGGTCTAGAGCAGGGAATTGACTTGTTCTAGGTTACGCAGCTCATGTGGGAACTGAGCTAGGACTAGAAACCCCAAATTTCTGCCCCCCTCCCCCCACCGACCAGCATGTTGCCTCTGGCTGGAAGGGGCAGGCACGTCATTTAGTAGGTGACGGTTAACTAAGAATGCTTAAGCTGCAATTCATAGGAAGTGTGTGGGTTGTGTGGGGTGGATAGAGTGGTCAGATTACAGCCTCTGTATCACCATGTCTGATAACAGCCTGTTAATATTTTATCAGTGATCACATCGCAGCATTTAGTGAGCCACCACTTAGGGCAAGAAAGAGATAACCTACTGGACTTCCTGTTTGAGGTTTTTCACCCTCTTGAGATAACAGATTTTCTCATCAAAGCCAGAAGCCGCTTGGGCAGGGAGGCCAGGCTGGGTGAAGGCCAGGCTTCAGCCAGCTGAGGAGGAGCACATGCACTTCCCAGCCTGGGGCCTCTGTGTCCCAGAGTGGGCAGCTGCAGACACGAAAGAATCCCCCATCCATGGGCCCAGGGCTGAGTGGGAGGGAACAGTTGACCCTCCAAGGCCTCATTTGCCATCCTTCAGCACAGAGCCCTTACTCTCTCCTCTCTTTCTCTCACGCCTGTGTTTCTTCTCTGGTCTAGAGCCAAAAGGCCACAGGCTACCTTGATGGGCACTGCTTCTACTGCCCCCCAGCAATTTCCAGAGACCTGCCTAAAGGAAGGAGATGAGGGAAGAGAGACTGAGCCCTAGGATCATGCACTCCCTTAGAGCCACTGAGGGATCCTGTGAGGCAAACTCAAAGTGGTTCTGGGTTAACTATACAGTGCCAGGCTTAGCTTAGTTATCCTTCTTTTCTCCTGAACACTGCTCTCTACCCTATTTCTCTATTTCCCATAGTTTCTCAGCTAGAGGAAGCCGTTTCTTTTGATCATCCTTCCCTCAGCAGCTCAAGTAGTTCCAGGCTCTCATTTCATATGGATTGAGAATTGAGGGCATGTATATAACTTTTTATTAGCCCCTGATGCCCCTACTGTCCTGTATCACTTTACTCCTATCTCACAGTACAGACCATATTCTGCCTTGTACCACAGTTAGGTGTGCATGTCTTATCTCTCCTAGATCAACTGTCACCTCCTACAAGGCACAGACTTACCTTGTTCACCACTTTCACCATCAAAGTCCTTAGCACACTACCTGACACAGAATAATAGCTCAGTTAATGTGAGATGGCTGGTTTGATGGTCAGGTGGTTGTTTGATTTACTAGATGGTTTTTCAGAAAGTTGGAGCCTGCCTTTCCACTAAGAAGCTATTTGCAGCATTTCCCCCGCAGTAATGATCACATAGCAGTAGGGCACTGGGGCTCCAAGGGGTGGGGGAGGAAATTATGAGTCACACTATTATCAGAAGAATGAAGGAAGGCAGATATCTCTCTCCTTGTGCAAGGGTCAGAGCTATGAGGCTGGGACACAAACACAATGACCTCACTATCTCCTTGGCCCATGGCTAATCTAAATTACTTTATGATGGAAGGCAATGGGGCGACCTGAAAGCTATTCAACTTGGACCTATACTCAGGAGGGTTTCTAGGAAACTACTTAGAATATTGTTTTCCTTGCTCAACCAGCCAAAGAAGACAGTTGCTGTTTGTCAAATTTGCCCTGATTTTTCTAGTTGAGGATGAACTTCTAACTCCTTCCATAGAATCTTCCTGGATAAGCAAAGGGAGGTGAACCCCCTCAGGCCAGCCTCATCATAAAGTGAAGGGCACTATTTCCCTCAAAGGAGCCCTGGTGGCACAAACATTAAGTGCTCGACTGCTAACCGAAAGGTTGGTGGTTCGAACCCACCCAACTGCTCTGCTAGAAAAAGACCTGGTGATCTGCTTCCTTAAAGATTACAGCCAAGAAAAACTTATGGGGCAGTTCTACTCTGTCACATGGGCCACTATGAGTCAGAATTGACTCAATGGCACCCAACAACAGCAACTTTTCCTTCAAAGGTATTCATTCTAGTGGGATACAGAGAGCTAGGAGGACTGGAGGAGTTTGAAGAGCAACAGTCCCTCATACATCCTCTGAGACTAGAATCCCAGACCCATATTTCTGTGGGAAGAGCCTCAAACTTATGTTCATACCCTGACACTTTGTGACCTTAGGGAATTTACTCACCTCTTTGGGCCTCCATTTTGTCTCCTGTAGAAGACCTACTTCCCTGAAGTATTTGGAGGATGCAGTGAAATTGGTGGATCTGAAAGTACATTGGCTGCCCTGTGGTGGTCATCAAGGCCCATACCAGGCTGCTGCACACTAAGCACAGCAGCTAATCAGCAAGGCAACCCCATCTTCCAACCTCCAGTGTTCCTCAAGCAAGGGTTCTGGGGTGCCAGACCAGAGACATGACCTCTTGTTAAGCTCCTGTACAGAGAGCCGTTTCTCTCCACCCGTATTCCTGCCAGCTGCCATGCCCTCTAAATGAGCTTGGATGTTTGTACAAAAGAAAGCCCCCTTCAGGAGGGCAAAGGAAGTGTCTGGTATGACAAGGGTGTCTGATAACCATCTCCTAGGTACCTGAACATCCTCAGGAGAGTGAACCTCAGTGGGTTCTCTAGGCCAGGTGAAGCTGAATCGTGTAGGACACAATTATAGTTAGTGCTGCCACAGTTAAAACCTTTAAGAGTTAAACCAAAACCAAAAACCAAACCCATTGCCATCCAGTTGATTCCAACTCATAGCAACCCTATATGATAGAGTAGAACTGCCCCATAGGGTTTCCAAGGCTGTAATCTTTACAGAAGCAGGCTGCCACATCTTTCTCCCCAGAGTGGCTGGTAGGTTCGAACCTCCGACCTTTCAGTTAGCAACTGAGTGCTTAACCACTGTGTTACCAGGTCTCTTCTTTAGGAATTAGGCTTTGTCAATTCCCAGTGAGGTTTAGACCAAGGCCAAATCATCAGCCTTCCAAACTCCCACGCCTCCAGAGTTAAAGGAATTGCAACTGAGATGTGTCTTATTAGAATGTAAGCCTGGCAGCCCTCCTGGTTGGCCACCTGGCTGGGTCCAGATTGGCCAGTTAGTTAGCACAGCAAGAGGGGCAGTTCTAGTGGTGCTTTTGGTGAATTGCTCCTGCTTTCCTAGATCTTCCTCATGAGAGACCAGGAGAGCCTGTGTGCCCCCATTGTTACCTTGCTGGTCATAAGTTATTGTTTTCCTCAGGAGCTTGGGGCACCCTGACAGGCTCTTCCTATTGCCTGTGAATATGCTTGCATTAGCAAGGTCCTATTTTGAGAGTCAGGAGACTGGGGCACTAATGACAACTGTGTGGCCCTGGGAAAATCTCTTTACTTTTATGGGCCTTAGCTTCCCCATCTGCCAAGTGGAGAGACTCAGATCTATTTCACCTTCCTCATAATGGTGGTTCAGAGAATAAAAGAAATAAACAAATACCCATTAAGTAAATAAATTAAATCAAACAATTACTGTGAAAAGGGGGTGGGGTCCTGGGCAAGATGAAGAGGTTAGGGTTTCCAGGAGGAGGGTGGAGAGCTTGCTTTCTCAATGTTTTCCAGTAAAGTTTAGAATTTTCTATCCACCCCGAAACCAAAACCAAACCAAACCCATTGCCATCGAGTCAATTCCAACTCATAGTGACCCTATACGACAGAGTAGAACTGCCCCATAGGGTTTCCAAGGAGTGGCTGGTGGGTTTGAACTGCCCACATTTTGGTTAGCAGCCTTAGCTCTTAACCACTGCGCCATCAGGGCTCCTTCTATCCACCCAGGGGAGAGAAATTCCAGCTTTCATCCTGCCCTCCCCTTAGCCCAATTCCCTTCAGTCACGCCTGCCCTGTCTGGACCCCTTTGAATCAGTGAAACAGTTTACTCAATCAGCGATTGTTTATTGATCACCTATGTGTGCTCAGCACTCTTACAGACAGTCTGGGGGATACAGAGAGCTCTACGATATAGTCCCTGCCCTCCAGGAGTTTACAATGTACTTATTAGATCAGACAGACACACATGAAAAAAAATAACTGTCAATCAAAAGTTGTGAATGATAAGCATCAAATAAGCGATTTATACATTGAGGGCAGGAGAAGAGAGGGGTAGGGGAAGGACGGAGTGGTCAGAGAAGGCTCAGTGAAGGTGGTGCTGAGCAAATTCTCCAAAATGAGGAGGACTTGGCTAAGGGGAAGGGGCCTTCCAGATTGGGAGAATAGCTTGAGCATAGGCAAGAGGTGGAAATGTGAAAGGCATGTTAGCAACAATGAATGGGCCCCTTCTGCTGGCATGAGGTATTGGGAAGGGTACTGGAGTTTTTTAAAAGCTGGTCATGTTTAGGCTAGTGAGGGAAAAATGCCCTTGGCTTGTTTATGACCCCCTCACCCAGAGGAAATAGAGCATTTTCAGACTTTAGAGCTGGAACTGTCTGCCTGGGAACCATTCTCTACTCTCTCACCTCAACCGCAATTCCAGGCAGCAGCCCAACTATCACTCAGTCATGGGCACAGCACCTTGGGCATGAATGTCTCACACTGGAATCCTTGAATGCTGAAAGGTCTTGTGAAGGGATGCTGGGGAAGTGTGGTGTGTGACGGGGCCCACCTGGTGCTGCGGTCTTTCAGAGGCTCTGTGGTGCTCTGTGGGTAGACCCCGGGTGGCCTTATCTTGCCTTTGGGCAGATTTTCCATTAGGCCTGCAGGCTCTCTGGGGGGCTGCCTCTCTCTGGTCCAACAGAAGCACCCACTGGAGCCACCGCAAATGTCCACTCAGCTTCTTAAATACCAAAGTTCTTATTCTTTCTCAGCCAGCGTCGAGAAGGAGTGGTATCTTCCTCAGTCTCCCCCAGCTTCTGTGCTGTCATCCCCCAGCCAAGGACCATCTCTAGAAAAACTGGTTTCCTGTTCTTAAGGAAATCATTGTCTAGGGCTCTTGGCATGTCATTTAGGCAGGAGACAAGGTTAGGTGCCCCAGAGGGAGGAAAGGGCTTCAGTGAAAGTTGGGGCTGCAGCTTCTGAGGCAGGTCCTCTGAGGAATCAGAGTCTGCTGCCGCCTTTAGCTTTCCACCATATCTTCTTTCCTTTTGCTTTCCTCTAGCCCTGGGTAGGGTCTGGTCGTTGACCTGGGAGTGTGAGAGAATTCTGGGAAATGTCCTGGGCAGTGGTTCCGGTCCTTTTTGTTCCAGGCTGCCTTTCTTCCCTCTCATCATGCACCCAGTTGCTCTCTGTTCCCTGGATGCCACGGGATGACTTTATTTCAGTTCACGCACAAACCACTCTGTACACTGGAGTCATAATAGAGTGGGATGGAGGCTCCAGGGCCCAATCAGTTTCTTTGGAGGGAGGCTTGAGAAGGAGGTTAGAGCAGTGCCTATAAAATCACCGCTCCTCCTTCTCCCCACCCCCAGCAATGAGCTAAGAGCCAACCTCAGCCAGAGGGAGGAGGGTCTTTGATCACAGAGAGGGTCAGTCAGTGGAATGCAGTTAGTGGGTTTTTGGATGGATTCCCAAGTAAACAAAAAGGGCAGAGGGGAGTCTCTGGGGGCCTGGCCTAGGGTAAAGGGGTAGGGCTTGGAGTTGGGGGTTGGGGATTCAGGGTGGGAGGTGAGGGGCAAAGTGATAAAAACAGAAAGCCTGGCTTGGCAGTCATCCTTGACATTTCAACCTGCACGCTGCCGCACCAGCTCCCTTTTCTGCCTTTGCTTGATCCGATGGCCACAGTCAGTCTATCCTCAGCAGCACCTTCTGACATGATCCAGTGGCAAATGTCCCTCACCTGTGGCTCTGGGGGACTGTCCATTGGCTTTCACAGACCCAGCCACCCCCCACTCTGGCCCTTGGCTCTTCACACATACCCTGTCAGGCTGTAGGAGTTGAATTCACTCTTGTTTTTGGGTGGTTGACCAGGTCTTGGAGAGCTCCTGGTGGCAAGGGGCTGGGCCTGGTAGCCATCGTAGTAGTTGGAACGGTTTCCCTGGGATGAGCAAGAAAAGCAGAGGATGATTCCGGCTACCAAGGAGAACAGGGAGGAAATAATGCCCAAGTAGAGTGCTTCTCCAATCTCAAATTTCATGCTGTCGGGCACCAATGGGGAGTAGAAGTCCCGCAGGATCCCATGAAGATTCCAGGCAACAGGGATGAAGCCCAGGAGGCCTCCAAGGATAAAGAAGCCTCCGCCCACTACCGCCACTCTGTCTTTGGCTTGGGAGTCCTGGCAGAACACTGTGCATCTCATGCCCACCACAGAGATAATGCAGGCCAGCGAGGAGATTGCACTGGAGGTTACCATCATAGCCTGGGCAGCCTGGACGTCAGAAGGTAGGCCTAGAAGAGTGCTGTAGATGTCACACTGGGTGATGCCTGTGCTGTGAGTGGCACATTCCATCCAGAGGCCCTTGGAGAAGCCAACTGCTGTCACAATGCTGGCACCAACGTAAGAACTTGTTCGCCAGCTGGGGAGCAGCATGGCAATCAAGGTGCCCAAAAGTCCCAGAAGACCCAGGATGTAGCCCACAAGTTGGAGGCCAAGAGAGGCCATGGCAGACGTCTCAGTAGAAGTGTCTTCACGGTCTGCTCACTCGTCTTCTGGCTGCAGCGCTTACTGCTTGGATCCCGGCCTCTAATCCCTTATTTCAGAGTGTCTCTACCAGGCCGACTTCTCTCCTCCTTACAAGTGTCTGTGGGTGGCCACAAACAAGCTCAAGAAGGCATCTAGAAGACCTAAAAAAAATCCATAAACCAGATTAAATATTGACCAGAAGCTTATGAGAAACCAGAAAACGCTGGATGCCTTTTGACCTTTGTTATCTTGAAAAATAACACGAGGAAAAAAAAAAAATCTTTGAAAGTGGAGCCAAAATGTCATCGCCTCCTGCGTAGGTACATGCCTTAGGTTGGCAGTCAGACAAAACCAGGGGCCAGACAAAGTGGCTGGTTTCCGAGAAGGTGGTGATGGCAGTCGCAGTTGCAGTGGTGGTAGCTGTGCTAACTCCAGGTCTGGCACAGCTCTATCTCCAAAGCCTGTTGTTTAACACATTGCCCAAGAACAGTGCTGCCGGGTCCCTCAAGAGCAGACTGAGGTCAAACTCCAGAGCACTGGATCAGGAGGAACAGTTCCTAGGATGCTACTTTGGACTCAAGCTTGTTAAGGACCTCCTACATCTCCAAGGACCTAGATAGCACTGGCCTAGACCTGGGTCAGTCAGCCATGATAGAAATCTACTCCAGGGAAGCTGGGGATGGGCAACAAAGCCTTTGGTCCACAACTCTGAGAGTTCTGGTCCTCCCAGCCCTACCCAACCGTGCCCCCCGCACCCGCCACCAGGCTAGCCTAAGGCCTCCTGTGTGTATAACATACCCAGAACTTTCCTGTTTGGTCTCCTAATAGATGTCCCCACTAGCCCTAGGCCTCTCAGTTGATGTGGGAGGACTCTGAAACAAAGGTTGTTCTAGGGTCTGGAGGAAGTCCTGCAATTCCCTGGGCCATCTATCAGGAGCACTAGGGCAGAAAGGGGAAAGGAAAGCCCTAGAACAGAGGGCTTTGTGAGAGGCAAGCATCCAAGCCAATCATTTGGAATCAGAGCTGTCCTGGATTTTGCAGTATTCACGGAGCTCCCACTCTTGCCAAGGTTCAGGACACTACAAGTCAAGGGCACATCCTTATCCTCATCCTTTACAAGACCCACCAGCCTACTAATTCTTCATTCCACCACAATCTGGCTCTTCCATTTTAGCCTCCCTCAAGATTTCTCTTTCCCTACTCATTTCTTAAATGTGAGTATTCCTCAGAAGTCTATCCTTTTCTCAGTCGGCACTGTTCTTGAGCAGTCTCATCCACTACTATGACTTAATCTCCCACCCATCCACTGGCATTTCCAAATCTGTATTTCTAGCATAGACCTTCCTCTGAGCTTCAAGATTGATAGAGCAATCATCTATTAAAAATGTACTTGGAATTCTCAAATTCAACCTTGTCATAAGAGAACTCATCACCTCCCCATCACCACCCTCCCCAAACAGTTCTTCCCTGGTTTCCCTGTGTCACTGAATGGTACCTCTACATATCCTCTTGTGCTGGACCAAAAATCCTGGAAGTGATCCCTGACACCTCTCTTTCCCTTATCCCTCTCATCCTACAGTCACTATGTCCCACCAATTCTGCCTCTTGAATATAGTTCTAATCCGTTACTGCCTTCTCCCCATCCCCACGATGATTTCCCTAGTTCAGGGCTTCACCGTCCTCTCTCACCTGGAATAGAGCAACAGCTTCCTAACTGGTCTTGCTCCCCTCCCCCCATCTTCCCTCCTCCAATTCATCCTCCACACTGTTGCCAAGGTTATATTTCAACACATTACTCTGATCAAGTCACTACTTTACATAAAACACTCCAGTGGCTCCCCATCAGCTAAAGGATAAAATTCAAACTTGTTTGCACTCCATGATTTCTCAAGCTTCATCTCTTGCTATCCCCCTCCTCCTTTACTCTTGCAGAACTTAGTTACTTTCATTTCCTTAATCATGTCATGTTATCTTTTGCTTACAAACCTGAATGCAGCCTGTTCCTTCTATGCAGAATTCCCTGCCTCCATTTCTTCCTCTGGTTAAATCTTCCTTAACCTTTAAGGCTCAGCTCAGATGCCTCTTACTCTAGCCTGGGTCAGATATCCCTCTCTATGTTCCCATAGTGTCTTGTGTTTACTTACCTCTACCATAGTAACAATAATAACAATAATAATAGCAACTACTTATATAGTGCTTCCTATGTGGCCATTGGAGTCTGTGGTGGTGTAAACTGTTAATGCACTCAGTTGCTAACTGAAAGGTTGACAGTTCGAATCCACCCAGAGACACCTCAGAAAAAAATGTCTGGTGATCTGCTTCTGGAAAATCAGCCACTGAAAACCCTATGGAGCACAGTTCTACTCTGAGACACATGGGTTGCCATGAGTAGGAGTCGACTCAACAGCAACTGGTGCTGGTATTGGTATGGAAGCATTACAAGCTCTTTGCACATGTTAACTCATTTAATCATCACAGCATTCTTTGTGATAGTTACTAATAATCCCTTACTGGACTATATTGCAATTATGTATTTAAATCCTTATTCTTCTCTGTTAGTCTGTGAGCTCATTGAAGACAGGCACTATCTTATTCATCTCTTTATCTCACATGCCTTAAATGGTGCTTTACCCAGAGCAGGTGTTCAAAATGTATTCTTTTTTTTAATTCTACTTTAGGTGAAGGTTTACAGAATAAATATTTTCTCATTAAGCAGTCAGTACACATATTGTTTTATGACATTGGTTAACAACCCCACCACATGTCAACATGCTCCCTTCTCGGCCTTGGAGGACCCTTTTTTTCTTTTTGGTGAAAATACACATAGCTAAAGATACACCATTTCAAAAATTTCTACATGTACAATTCAGTTATGTCAATTGCGTTCTTCCAGTTGTGCTGCTATTCTCACTTTAGATGAAGGTCTACAGAACAAAATAGTTTCTCATTAAACAGTTAGTACACATATTGCCCTATGACAATGGTTAAGAACCCCACTACATGTCAACACTGTCCTTACTCAACCTTGG
>NW_004444004.1:324120-331274 GCF_000243295.1 Trichechus manatus latirostris | reverse complement strand
GAGCATGGTATGGTTTCCCATTTATGTAGATCCCTTTGGGTTTCTTGCAGTAGTGTTTTGTAGTTTTCTTTATGTAGGTCTTTTACATCCCTGGTTAGATTTATTCCTAAGTATTTTATTTTTTTAGGGGCTATTATAAATGGCATTGTTTTCCTGATTTCCTTTTCATTGTTCTCTTTATTGGCGTACAGGATCAAAATGTATTCTTATTGAATGAATAAAAGTGGCCAAGAGGTCTGAATGGCTCCGTATGGCTACAACATATAGACTTTCTAAATGAGTCAATTACACTTCAGTGTAAGGGACCAGAGCTAGTCAATATTGGGAAAGAATATTGAGAGAGGGATGGAGGATTCAGAGAAAGAAGTGGGAAAATAAGGAGAGAGACAGACAATCAGAGACAGAGTGAGATAGTTTCACCAATTTATATGCACATGCATTTGTCTCTCCAACCAAATTCTAAGCAATTTGAGGATAGAAACAGTATGTTGAGCTTTTATTGTCCCTCTGCAGCATTGGGCACATGTTTGATGGTCACCCTGGTGGCACAGTGGTTAAGTATTTGGCTGTTAACCAAAAGGTCGGCAGTTCGAATCCACCAGCTGCTCCTTGGAAACCCTATGGGGAAGTTCTACTCTGTCCTATAGGGTCACTATGAGTCAGAATCGACTCGATGGCAATGGGTTTTTGGTTTTTATTCACCCGTGATGGATACGACAATGCCAATGTTGATGCAAAGTAGTACGGAGCAGGGGCCAATGAACATTTGATGGGGGGTGGGGAAAGAGACCTAGTTTGAATATTAGCTTTGTCATTTACAAGTTATGACACTGAGCAAATCCCTTCAGGGCACTGATTTTCTTGTCGCTAAACTAGGCACAATTATACCTATTCTAAATACCTTATGACTGTGCATCTCACTAGGTCCTTCAGTGCTGTTTGCCAATCCTTCTCCCTGGTGAGCATCCCCCTGGTGATTGCTTCAAATATTCACCACTCTTTATGAGCTCCCTACTCTACCTCCTCCCTATCTAGCTATTACCCTATCTTGATCACTCTCTTTGCAGCCAAGATTCTTAAACAAGCCATTTAATATTGATGTCTCTACTTCTTCAGCCTTCCATTCACTGCTCTGCTCAGTTCTCTGCAGTCTAGTTTCTGCCATTAGCCTCCCACTGAAAAGGTTCTCACCAAGGTCGTCAACAATTTTCTTGTAATAAATTCCAATGGCCGTATTTTTGTCATCTCACCTTGTCACTCTCTTTCATAAAACTGTCTTCTTGTTTTCTGTAACACCACTCAAAGTTTTCCCTGCTCCTTAAAATGATTATTCTAAGTCTGCCCACCCTTTAAATCTGACTATTCCCTCCGGGAAGGAGCCCTGGTGGCACAGTGGTTAAAGCTGCTAACCTAAAGGTCATTGGTTCGAATCCACCAGGCACCTCATGGGAGAAAGATGTGGCAGTCTGCTTCTGTAAAGGTTTACAGCTTCGGAAACCCTATAGGGCAGTTCTACTCTGTCCTATAGGGTCACTGTGAGTCAGAATTGACTCGACGGCAATGGGTTTTTTTGTTTGTGTGTGTGTGTGTGTGTGTGTGTGTGTGTGTGTTTCCCTCCAGGATTTCAGCTAGACTTCTCTTTTTACTCTTCACATTCTCCATAGGTGACCTCATCCACTCCATTTCTATGCCAGTGACTCCTGAATTCATACCTCTGGCATAGATCTCTCTCCTAAACTCAAGATTTGTATACTCAACATTTAGAATGGCTCCACCTACATATTTTAGTGGCATCTTAAACTCAACATTTGCAAAGCTGAAATCATCTGCCTCCTTCTCTCCCTACCCCCAAACTGCACCTCATACAATGTTCCCTATCTCAATAAGATCATCATCCATACAATAACCCAAGCAAGTCATCTTCTTGACTTCTGGCACCCCCACGTATAATCAATTATGAAGATTTGCCTTCAATCCATCCACTTCTCCCCATCTCCTCTGCCCAAATCTTAGTTCAAACTATGCAAGCATTATCTCTTCTCTAGGTGGAAATCTCATGGTCACCTCAAATATGTCTCTTGAATTCTACTCCTGGCCCACCTCTGCAATCAATTATCTACCCAGTAGTCAAGGATCTTTCTAAAATAGAAATCAAATGATAACTTCCACCCCGCCCTGTTGCCATGATTAAAAGACTTAAGTTCTTTATTTCAGGATAAAATTCAAACTCTGGAGCACAGGAAACCAAGAAAGCCATCTGCTGTCTAGCACCTGATTTTCTTCCCAGAATCATCTCTTACCATTAACCTCCACCCCCGTGCCTTGTGCTCTTATACACACATATGCTCTAGCCATCCTTAGACACTTTTACTTTTCTGAATTTGCCTTTCTCTCTGTCTCCAAGTCCTTAAGCATCGTATTCTACCATTCATCATTTGCTTGACTAATTTCTAGTCATCCTTCAGGACTCACCCTCTCCTTTAAACCTTCCTTGAACCTCACTTACCACCTAGACTGGGTTAAATATTTTTCCTTTCTACCTTGTATCTATATTTGGGCTTTCAGTGAGAGTTAGTGTGCTACCTTGAAGTTTTCAAGGGAAAGACCTCCTGTCTCCTAGAAAAGCAACCTCTGTCCCAGCCTTCTTGGAATGGCAGCAGAAGAGCCCAGCTCGAGTTTTCTATGGGAATCAACAGTGTCCCCAAGAGGAGAGGGTGTCTCTGGAGACAGTGTTGATTCATGTGTTCCTTCTATGCAGAGAAGCACTTTGGGGCAGAGAAAGAGTCAAGAAAATTCCATCATTGAGGCTTAGAATCTCTAAAGAATCTGACTTGGCAGAGCTGAGCAGATAGAAGAGCAAGTTGTTGGAGCTTGTTCATTAAGAGAAATGGCCCATGGCATCAACTTTCAGCCACGATTAGGAAGGCAGAGGGGTAGGCAAAATAGCAAATGGTTGGGTGGTGGGCCAGACTAGATTATGCTTTCGTCTGATAAGCAGTAGACATAGGGACAGACAGGGTTTAGGTAAAGGCTCCTGACCTGAGAATCATTAGACCTAGCTTTTTGTCCCAATTCTGCCTCTAACCTGTTGAGGAAGTCCCATAACTTCTCCAGGCCCTAGTTTGCTCATCTCCAAGCTTTTGAGTCTTAAATAACGTAATGGGGACATGAAGCAACTTTGACAAATATAGAAGACTGAGCAACCCTATTATTAGAAGCAGGCAGCTTTAAAAGAAGCTCTTCTTTTTGAAGGCTCCTCCTAGAAGCCAAGCCCTGGCTGCTTTGGAGGAATAAAGAAACTTGGCCATGCCAGCTGAATTTGTCTTCTGGGCATGGGGCCAACACACTCCATGGTCCAATGGCTGGGCAAGAAGGCTCCACTTAGGATCCTTACCTAATCTTCCTTAGGGGAGAGATTGGAACTGCAGGAGAGGATTAAGAGGGTCAAAGACTAACAGCAGCTACTGAATTAACTCCCTCGCATCTGTGCACTTGCCCTGCTATTCTCCCCATCTCTTTCTCCAAGAGTCTTGTGCATGGTACCCGTTTTTTGGAAGTCTCCTCCAAAGACTGTTTGAGACAGGACACGTGAGTTCTCAGGACCAAGGTATGACCTAGTATGGCCTCCTAGGGATGATAGAGGCCACCACAGTCCTGTCTGTCAGCTTTATTTCTTCATCCCTTGCTCTCACAGCCCCTCAGAGGAATATGAGAAAATCGCTCCCTCCTTGCACCTAATCCCCAGCTGCCAAGGCCTCTAGTAACTGGAACAGCCCCAATTTCTGGAAAGTTTGTCCTTGGAGCAGTTCACCTTTCTTCTGCATCAGTTGATTAATGACTGCTCAAGGAATTACAACTGGATTGTGAAATTTTCTAATCGCTTTAAAAAGAAGTTTATTTTTGTCCTTATCATCAAAGTAAAGGACATTCACATTAGAACACTGGAAATCACAGAAAAGAATTTAGAAAACGAAAACCACCTACAATCACCCCAGCTAGAACTGCTGTTAATGTTTTAGTTCTAACTCCATTTTTCAAAGACGACACTTGAAGAGAATAACGTCTCAGTCCAAAGAAGGAATTTCTAATGACAGACTGAAAAACTAGTGAAGGAGAGTTATTTAAGAACTTGAAGAAGAGACTTTATACCCTCCCTCAAAAATACACCTTCTGCTGACTCCCTGAGCTGAAGAAGTTACTGGAGTTGGCTGTGAGGGAGCACTCCTTCTAGTTCTCCTGGGCCTCTCACAGCTAGGCAGAGGGGTAAACTGTAACTCCTTCCGTCTCGTCCTTTTACCTCAGCCTTTTTGCCCCGTAAAGCTCCAGCTAGAAATTATCTTCTGATGTGGAGGGTGCTTTCTCTGGCCCTGTGATAGCTTTGAGGAAGCAAATACCACCAACCCAAGTGCTGCCTCAATACCCTCTCCCATGCCCTTCACTCAGAAACCCAAGGTGGCCCAGCCTGACTTCACTATGGGCCAAACTGATAGCAACTAAGGAGGAAGGGCCCACCTAGCTTAACTTAAAAAGCAGCAAATAAATCAGTATTGAGATACTTACAAAGCAGTTCTTTCATAGAGCTTTGGTGGAGGAGATGCCCCTTGAGAAGGAGGAAGTGATGCTGAGGGACTGGAGTGAGCTAGGAAGGGCTCCAGCCTGAGGTGATAAAGGATTTCTAATTGTTAACCACAGCTTTGCAAAATCCATCTGCAAATCTGAGCATTGGGTCAGAGATTTATTACAGATCAGAATTAAACTCCTCCTGGAGGCTGTGGAAGATTGAGGTACTTAAAAAAAAGTTTGGTGGGTTTTGTGTTTTTCTTGTCAGAAACTCCAGCTGGGCTTTTGTGTGGTGACCTCTGTGAGCCCAGGAGAGGGCTTCCGGAGGGATTTTGGCCCAAGGAGGAATTCGGAACATTCCAGCTTTAGGGGTAGTGAGAGGAGGGGGCTCTGTTATGCCCACTAGGTGTCCCTGGCTAGCGGCCCTGAGGCCCAGCAGGGAGTAAGCCTCATAAACACAGACCTGGTGAGCTAGTGCAGGACCAGTCCTGCACTGCAGCCATGCACTGCCTACACCCCCTAGGCCTCTTCCTCCCAGCTTTGTTCTCCAGCAAGCCCCCAGCCTTATCCCCTGCCCCTAGATTGACCCAAGTCTCAAGGGCAAACGTGTACTGTAGGTCCACACTCTGGTGGGTCAAAGAGCAGATTCCAACAAAGTGAGAGTTAGGCAGCCATGATATTGGTGAGCCTCCCCTTTTTATTGCACACAGCAGTACCATATTCTATTTTATTTGAATCTCCTGAAAGTTCTATGGGGTGTAGAACAATGACAGGGTTTCTCTTCAAATGGGGGGAAAAAACTTTCTTATTTTTTTCTGATTTGAAAAATACTCGATGCTATTGCAACAACAATTGCAAAGAATTCAGAAAATAAAGTGTAAAGAAGAGACTAAACAAAACAAAAGAACAAACCCATTGCCATCGAATCGATTCCGACTCATAGTGACCCTATAGGACAGAGTAGAACTTCTGTATAGAGTTTCCGAGGAGTGGCTGGTGGGTTCAAACTGCCGACATTTTGGTTAGCAGCCATAGCTCACCATAGCTCTTATCCACTGCGCCACCAGGGCTCCAAAAAAGAGACTAGAGGTCCTCATAATACCACCAGCCAGAGATAACTATTGGTAACATTTTCATGTACTGTGGAATATATCAATAGAACTTTTTTTTTTTTTTACAAAATTGAACCACAGTATGCCTACAATTCTGTAACCCTCTATTATTTCTAAATAATGTGTCATGGGTTTGTTTCCATATCAATAAGAAAAAGATCTGCATCATTCCCTTGTGGCTGCATTGCATTGTATTGTATAGAAATACAATCGATTTAATCATTAATGATTAGACATTTTTTGTTATTTCCATTTTTTCACTATTATAACCTAGAATCTTTGCCCACAATGTTGACAAATTGCTAGGAATAGAATTGCTAGGTCAAAGAGTATGCAAAGAGTATTGTTAAGTCAAAGAGTAAGGTTAATACAACATATTAAAAAAGTAGGGCAGCTATTATGATTTCCAGATGAGGAAACCTAGGCCCAAAGAGATGAAATGAATTAATTACCCAACATCTCAAGTTAAATAGTAATAGTTATTTCTGAAATGCATGTCTCTACATGTCTAGTTCAATAAACTTTTCCACATACCACATTGACTCTCTCCCAAGAATTCCCACATAAAAATAATAAGGATAGTGGCTACTATTCATCTAACACTTTCTAGATGCCAAACACTGTGCTTGGGATTTTCATATATACTGTGCTGAGGGTTTTCATACACGTTATCTCACTGAGCAGGTGCAGAGCAGAGCCAGGCTTGGGCACCAACCGTGAACAACTTTGGTGCTTGGCTCTTAATCATTATGCTCTACTCCTTTTTTTGAGTAATATCAAAGCAAATATTCAAATTTGTTGCCTGGGGTGAATTCAGTGACTCAAATCAGGAATCATCCTTTTTCCCAAGGTGGCTCATCTTTGTCTTGTAGGTGTCAACAGGGCACTGACCATATGGCAGTTCTCCTTACCGGGGGTCTTTCCAGGGTGCTTCCCCTTGGCAAGCTGTCATAGGCAAAAAGCAAAGCTATGTCTGAGGTCAGGCCTGGGGAGTCTTTGGTCATGAAGGCAAGAAAAGCTGAACTGGATGGGAAGGATACCAAGTGTTATGGATTGAGTTGTGTGCCCCCCCAAAAAAATTTGTGTTGTAAATCCAAACCTCTATGCCTATGGTTATAATCTCATTTGGGAATGTGTTGTCTTTGTTATGTTAATGAGGTAAGATGAGTGTAGGGTGAGTCTTGTCTTGAGTCAATCCCTTTTGAGATATAAAAGAGATTAGATAAGGAGTTCCGGCAAAATGGCACTATAGGCAGAAGCACCACGCCGTCCCTCCACAGCAAAGATCTGAGAAACTAAGCCGAACAGAGAAAACAACGATCCTGAAACCCTAAATGAAGAGATAAATAACTCAGCCAAGTACCAAATGGAGTGAGGAAACTGACAGAGAATGGAGAGCGAGGAGAGATTCATGCAGAGGTCCCCTACCAGCTAACGCAGCGCAGATCTGCCATCTTGGACACGTATCGGAGACCAGCAAAC
>NW_004444004.1:304570-311176 GCF_000243295.1 Trichechus manatus latirostris | reverse complement strand
CATGTGTACTACTGTTTCATGAGAAACTATTTGTTCTGTAAGCCTTCACCTGAAGTACAATAAAATATAAATAAAAACAAAACAAAAAAAAAGAGATTAGATAAGCAAGCAAGAGAAGCAGAGATGGAGAAGAGAGATACCAAGCCACATGAAGAATGCCCGGAAGCAGAAGCTAAAAGAGACAACGACCTTCTTCCAGAGCCGACAGAGAAAGAAAGTCTTCCCCTAGAGCTGACACTATGAATTCTGGCTTCTAGGCTCCTAAACTGTGAGAAAATAAATTTATGTTTGTTAAAGCCATCCACTTGTGGTATTTCTGATATAGCAGCACTAGATAACTAAGACAGAATTTGGTACTGGAAGAGTGGGGTGCCTCTCTAACAGATACCTAAAATGTGGAAGTGGTTTTGGAATTGGGTAGTGGGTAGAGGCTGGAAGAGTCTTAAGGTGCCTAATAGTAAAAACCTAGATTGCCTCAAGAGACTGTTGGTAGAATTGTGGATGTCAAAGGCAATTCAAGTGAGGGCTCAGAAGGAAGTGAGGAGAGCTATACAGAAAATCTCTGTCATCTTAGAGAATACATATGGAGCCAGCAATAGAATGTTTCTAGAAATGTGGGCATTAAATGTGCTTCTGGCGAGGCTTCAAAATACAATGATGAACATGTCATTGGACAATGGAAGAAGGGCAGTGCTTTTTATGCAGTAGCAAAGAACTTGTCTAAATTATGTTCAAACATTTGGTGGAAAGTAGAACTTGTAAGTGATGAACTTGGATATCTGGCTGAGGAGATTTCTAAGCAAGATCTTAAAGGGGCTGTGTGGTTTCTCCTTGCCACTTATAATAAAATGCAAGAGGAAAGAGATGGACTTGAAAATGAACTGTGAAAAATGTAACTAGAACTTAAAGAGTTGGAAAATTCTGTTATACAAACTAAGGACATGTGCCCTAAAATGATCACCAAGGACTTGGTGACTCAATCTTTTGTTAAGAAGATTACTCCTGTGACTGATGGATCTAACCAACTGCTACAGCAGAAAACCCATCAACTCAGACTGAAGGGGACAGGGACAGGACAAAAGGAAAGAAAGCTGTCTGCCTCTTGGAATTCTACAGGCAGGAAACAGGTCAAAGGAGCTACATCTGTTGTTGTCCAAGAAAAGAAAAGGACCATCCCTGGAGTGCTCAGAGATCAGCAGAACTGTTGAAAAGAGCATGGAAAGCAGGGTCTTCCTGATTTCAAAGGGTGGGGCCATAGCCTCTTAGGTTTCCAAGAGTCAGATCTTTGCCAGCTCGGTTCTGAAGCATCAGGCTGCTGTTAAGGTGTGCATGGGGATGAGGCTGCAGCCCAAAGCTGAGGGGGTGGGGCTTCCAAGCCCAAGGGGCAGAACAGGGCCTGCTGGCACCAAGGGGGTGGGGTCGCCACTCAGATGGACTAAGAGAATGGAGCGACCCAGAGCTGATGGAGCAGAGTTGCCATCCCAGTGGGGCCTGGAGAAGGTCTGAAGCCCAGGGCCAAGAGGTCTCCACCCAGAATCCAGAGACAGTGACCAATACCCAGAGGCTGGAAGGCAAGGCCATTGCCCAGATGGTCTTAGAGAGCAGAGGATTATTTTCAGGCCTTGAGAGCTAATGTAATGTGTTATGCTTGGTTTCAGACTTGCTTGGTGCCCATTATCCCTTATTTTCCTTCAGTTTCTCCCATTTGTAATGGGAATATCTACCTTGTGCCTTTTCCACCACTGTACTTTAGAAACAGATAACTTGTAGTTTAGATTTAACAGGTTCACAGATGAAAAGGAATTTTGCCCCGGGATGGAATACACCTAAAGTCTCACCCATATTTGATTTAGACAATTCAGAAGATGAGATTTTGGACTTGGAGTTGATTTAAGACTTTTGGGATGATGTGATGGTATCATGGATTGAATTATGTCCCCCCAAAAATGTGTGTATCAATATGGCTGGGCCATGATTCCCAGTATTGTGTGATTGTCCTCCATTTTGTGATTGTAATTTTATGTTAAAGAGGATTAGGGTGGGATTGTGACACTTTTACTAAGGTCACATCCCTGATTAAACGGAATTTCCCTGGGGTGTAGCCTGCACCACCTTTTATGTTACAAGAGATAAAAGGAAAGGGAAGCAGCAGAGAGGGGGGACCTCATACCACCAAGAAAGCAGCGCCCGGAGCAGAGAGCATCCTTTGGGCCCGGGGTCCCTGCGTGGAGAGATCCTAGTCTGGAGGAACATTGATGAGAAGGCCAACAGAGAGAGAAAGCCTTCCCCTGGGTTAATGCCCTGAATTTGGACTTTACTGTGAGGAAATAAACTTCTCTTTGTTAAAGCCATCCACTTGTGGTATTTCTGTTATAGCAGGACTAGATAACTAAGACAGATGGAGTGAATGTGTTTTGCATGTGGAAAAGACATGAATTTTCATGGGCCAAAGGGTGGAATGTTATGGATTGAATTATGTCCCCCCAAAATGTTTTGTAAATCCTAATGTCTATGCTTATGGTTATAATCCCATTTGAGAATGGGTTGTCTTTGTGACGTTAATGAAGTAGGATGAGTGTAGGATGAATCTTGAGACAATCTCTTTTGAGATATAAAAGAGATTAAACAAGCAAGCAAGAGAAGCAGAGATGGGGGGAAGAGAGTTTCCAAACTACAATGAAGATCACTCAGGAGCAGAAGCTAAAAGAGGCAAGGACCTTCCTCCAGAGCCAACAGAGAGAGAAAGGCTTCCCCTAGAGCCACAGCCTGAATTGAGACTTCTAGCCTCCTAAACTGTGAGAAAATAAATTTCTGTTTGTTAAAGCCATCCACTTGTGGTATTTCTGTTATAGCAGCACTAGATAACTAAGACATCAGGCTAATCCTTTAACCAGCTGTGTCAAATCTCTTCATTTTCTTTCTCCAGGCTTCATCCAGCCAACCCCTCAAGGCTGGAATAATGAACGTGAAAGTATCTAGACAATTAGGAAATGCTGAGTGAATGTAAGGTATTAGAGTTAGTAGTAGAGGTATAAAGGGACAACTTATCAGCTCACAATGACTCTGTGCAATTGAGGATAGGAAAAAGCAGAACATTTGGGAAAAGTGCCAGGGCGGATGAGGGCACTGTGTTGGCAGGATGTGGTTACCAGGTTGGCAACAATTCAAAGACTAGGTTCTAAAACTGTGTTTCTTACAGGTTGGCAGCATCAGATCCTGGTGGAATCATGCCAAAGACTATGACTCCTCAGTGTTGAGCCTTGGAGGCTCCTTGATAATCATTCTGCCAAGACCCCTGCTGAGAGCCAGAGAGCCTATGTAGGTGGGGGGATGGAGAGAGGTCTGAGAGAAGACAGAATAGCAGTCTGAGAAAACAAATATATGGTTGAGGAGAGGAGTGAGCAGTGAGAGAATAAAGGGAGAATAATAAGGTCCTGGGAAGAGACCAATAGAAGATGTAGGAGAGGGGTCTTTGAGGAAGAAAATCTTAGGAGATCTGTATAAAGCAAAGTCGTAAGGGAGAGTGAGGAGGTGAGGCTATAAAAAGCGTCTAGAAGGAGAAATAAGAGAGATTCTAGGGGTAAAGTGGTAGGGAGGAGTGGTCTCTGGGAAAAGAATTTAGGGTCTAGGGCACAAAAAGGTTTGGAGACATTCCATCCCTACCATTCCATCAAATAAAGATGTTCTTGTCAAGGTCACCAGTGACCTTCATGTCACCAAATCCAATGACCACTTTTCAATCTCTAACTTCCTTGATCTCTATGGAGCATTCAGTGCCCCTGACCACTATCCTCTTATTGAAACACTTTCTTCTCTTGACCTCTGTGATACAACACTTCCATGGTTTTCCTCCTATCTCTCTAGCTACTCCTTCATTGGCTACTTCTCCTCTACCAGACCCTTACTTATGAGTGTTCCTCAGAACCCTGACCTAGGACTTCTCATTTTGCTTTCCCACTCTCAGAAGTCTCATTTATTCCCTTCCCTGTGGTTTCAATTATATATACTTTGATGACTCCCAAATTTTTATTTTCAGCCCAGACTTCTCCCATGAGTTTCAGACCTGTATATACTAACATCTCCATTTAGATATCTCAACGGCATCTCGAACTCAACATGTTCAAAATTGTATCTTTGATTCCACCTCACGTTACAACTAATCCTCCCTTAGTTTTCCCCATCTGAGAAAACCAAGTGTTTAAGCCAGAAACCTTGGCGTTAACCTTAATTTCACTTTTCTCTTTCTCTGACCCGTCACACCCTATCCCATCTCATCTTTAAGTCCTTCAAATTCTACCTCCAAAATAGCTCTCTTAAATCTATCCACTAATTTCCACCTCTATCTCCACCACCATCATCTCTCACCTGGACACTGCAATAGTCTCCTAACTGATTTTTCTGCTTCCACTCTTGGCTTTCTATGGTCCATTCTCCACACGACAACTCTGCATGATTTGGCCTCCCACCTAGCTCTTCAAATTCTCTCCCCATTACTCATTACACTCACTAATGGCCTCCTTTCAGTTCCTCAAATCTGCCATGCCTTCCCTCACCTCTAGGCCTTTAGGAGGTCTGTTACTTCTGCCTGGAACTTTTTCTGGACCTCCTTTCACCTCACCTTCAGCTTGTTTTGTCTGAAAAACTTATCCTTCAGGTCTCAGCTTAGGCATTGCTTCTTAGAGGAAATCTGCCCTGATCCCAGCCCCCTCCTCAGTCTTAGTTTGGTGTCCCTCCTCTGTGCTCCCAAAGCACCTTGCTATCCCACTCTTATCATCTTGGGTTGTGTTTGCTATTTCTTTTGTGTTTTCCCCACTTGACTGTGAGTGACTGGATGATTTGGCTTTCATTTGCCGCATTCATCACTCTAATCTAGAATCTAATACAGTGATCAGCATATAAAAAAAAATGGCCAGTGAAAACCTTATGACTAGCAGTGGAACATTTTCTGATATAGTGCTGGAAGATAAGCCCCTCAGGTTGGAAGTCACTCAAAAGACTGGGGAAGAGCTGCCTCTTCAAAGTAGGGTTGACCTTAACGACGAAGATGGAGTCAAGCTTTCAGGACCTTCATTTGCTGATGTGGCATGAATCAAAATGAGAAGAAATAGCTGCAAACATCCATTAATAATCAGAACGTGGAATGTAAAAAGTATGAATTTACGAAAATTGAAATTCATCAAAACTGAAATGGAATGCATAAACATACATATCCTAGGCATTAGTAAGCTGAAATGAACTGGTATTGACCATTTTGAATCAGACAATCACATGGTCTACTATGCTGAGAATGACAAATTGAATAGGAATGGCGTCACATTCATTTCAAAAAGAATATTTCAAGATCTATCCTAAAGTACAACGCTGTCAGTAATAGGACAATATCCATACACCTACAAGGAAGACCAGTGAATATGACTATTATTCAAATTTACTTACTAACCACTAATGCCAAAAGTGAGGAAATTGAAGATTTTTACCAACTTCTGCAGTCTGAAGTTGCTCAAACATGCAATCAACATGCATTGATAATTACTGGTGATTGAAATTCAAAAGATGGAAACGAAGAAGGATTGGTAGTGGGAAAATATGGCCTTGGTCATAGAAATGACACCAGAGATTGCATGATAGAATTTTGCAAGACCAATGGGTTCTTCGTTGCAAATACCTTTTTTCAACGACATAAATGGCAACTACACACGTGGACCACGCCAGACGGAATATACAGGAATCAAATCGACTATATCTGTGGAAAGAGACAATGGTAAAGCTCAATATCAGCAGTCAGAACAAGGCCAGGGGCTGACTGTGGAACGGACCATCAATTGCTCATATGCAAGTACAAGTAGAAGCTGAAGAAAATTAAAACAAGTCCATGAGAGCCAAAGTATGACCTTCAGTATATCCCACCTGAATTTTGAGACCATCTCAAGAATAGATTTGACGCATTGAACACTAATCACCGAAGACCAGATGAGTTGTGGGAAGACATCAAGAGCATCGTACATAAAGAAAGCAAAAGGTCATTAAAAAGACAGGAAAGAAAGAAAAGACCAAAATAGATGTCAGAAGAAACTCTGAAACTTGCTCTTGAACATAGAGTAGCTACAGTGAAGGGAAGAAATGAGGAAGTAAAAGAGCTGAACAGAATATTTAAAAAAGCAGCTTGAGAAGACAAAGTAAAATATTATAATGAAATGTGCAAAAACCTGGAGTTAGAAAAGCAAAAGGGAAGAACACACCAGGCGTTTCTCAAGCTGGAAGAACTAAAGAAAAAATTCAAGCCTCGACTTGCAATTTTGAAGAATTCTATGGGAAAAATATTGAATGACGCAGGAAGCATCAAAACAGGATGGAAGGAATACACAGAGTCACTGTAAAAAAAAGAATTGATCAACATTGAACCATTTCAGGAGGTAGCATATGATCAAGAACCGATGGTACTGAAGGAAGAAGTCCAAGCTGCACTGAAGGCATTGGCAAAAAAACAAGGCTCCAGGAATTGATGGAATACCAATTGAGATGTTTCAACAAACCGATGCAGTGCTGGAGGTACTCACTCGTCTATGCCAAGAAATTTGGAAGACAGCTACCTGGCCAACTGACTGG
>NW_004444004.1:276973-303135 GCF_000243295.1 Trichechus manatus latirostris | reverse complement strand
GATTGAATATACTGTGAGTAGCCAATCAGATGAAAGGGAGTCTCCTTGGGGGTGTGGCCCGCATCTGTATGTAAGCAGATGTTCTGGCTTTTTGCTCTCTCTGGATCCTGTGGCTGCTTCCTGTCGTCTCATCTCCCCTTCTTGGGATTTGAGCTGTCAGCTTATCTGCCGAACCTGGGATTTGTCGATCTGCACAGCCTGTGAGCTGGAGCCCTGCTCTCTGATCTTCCGATCTTGCGCTTGCCAGCTTCTGCAGTGTGTGACTTGGGAGAGGCCTCTACCCTGATCCACAGACTTGGGACGTTCTAGCCTCTACAATCAGGTGAGCTGTTTCCTTGATACAATCTCTCTATATATATATTTATACACTTTACTGGTTTTGCTTCTCTAGAGAACCCAGCCTAAGATAGCACCTAACAACAACAACAATAGATGCACCATAGAATTGATGGAATTGGACTGAGAAGAGAGTGTGGTGAAAGGGAAGCTGTGGATTGATCAGGGAGGTGAAGATTTTGGGAGCAGAGGAAGGAGAAGCAGAATGAGTCTGGATGGTAAGTGTGGGTGAAGAAGGGGATCTCTGGGATGAGAAGGATGAGAAGAGTCTGTGAAGATGTACCTGAGAGGAAAGAGCAAGTAAAAAAAAAGTTTGAGAGGAAATATATATGAAGATCTAGGAGGAAAGACATGGAACAATGAGTCTCAAACACAAATGCCAGACTTTTATGAGGGAAGGAGGTGGGTGATAGAGGAATCACCAAAAGAAGGAAACTAAGGACATTGTAGTAAGATTTTAAAAAATTAATCACAGCTTTTTCAATTTAATGGACTGTCTATAATTCTGAGATTTTTATTTCTCAATAGCTCATATTAAAGTTTTTTAATATAAAATAAGAGATGATAGTATTTTTAATGCCCTCATTTACAGAAATAAAAGTTGGCAATCACGTGTAAATCCTTTCCATTTTTTATTTTGAAATTTCTCTGGTCCATGAAATCCTACAGTGGGAATAACTCTGGGAAGAGAACATTATAAATTGATGGATCTCAAAATTTTTGGTCTCAGTACCACTTTATATTCCTAAAAATTATTGGGAAACAACCTAAATGTCCTTCAACTAGTTGATGGATAAACAAACTGTGGTATGTTCATGCAAGGGAATACTATTCAGCAATAAAAAGGACTGAGCTATTGACACATGCAACTACATGGATGAATCTCAAATGTATTATGCTGAGTGAAAGAAGACATATTCAAAAGGCTACTTGTTTTATTTTTATGCAAATAACATGTGTGTTCTATGTTTTTTTGCCAACTGCACCCTCCTCCCCCCAGAGGTATTTTTGTAAGTACTATGCTAATTTTTTACAGCAACATGTTAAAAAAAAATTGGCATAGCGAGCTTACCAAAATACCTGGGGGGGCACAGTTGGCAAAAAAACATAGAGCTCATGCATTATTTGCGTAAAAATACGGTACTGTATGTTTCCATTTATGTGATATTCTCAAAATGACAAAACTGTAGGGATAGAAACAAATTAGTGGCTGCCAGGGCCTGGGGGTAGGGGCAGGGGCGAGACAAGAGAATTTTTGAGGTGATGGAACTGTGATGGTTGTTACCTGATGTCTTAGTCATCTACTGCTGCTACAACAGAAATACCCCAAGTGGTTGGCTTTAACAACGAGACATTTGTCTCACAGTCTAGTAGGCTACAAGCCCAAATTCAGGGCATCAGCTCCAGGGAAAGTCTTTCTCTCTCTGTTGGCTCTGGAAGAAGGTCCTTGTCATCAATCTTCCCCTGGTTGAGGAGCTTCTGAGGTGAAGGGACCCTGGGTCCAAAGGACGCGCTCTGCTCCAGGTGCTGCTTTCTTGGTGATATGAGGTCCCCCGTCTCTCTGCTCACTTCTGTCTTTTATATCTCAAAAGAGACTGGCTTAAGACACAATCTAATCTTGTAGATCTCATCAACATAACTGCTGCTAATCTATCTCATTAATATCATAGTGATAGGATTTACAACACACAGGAAAGTCACATCAGATGAGAAAATGGTGGACAATCACACAATACTGGGAATCATGGCATAGCCAAATTGATACACATTTTTGGGGGGACACAATTCAATCCATGACATCTGACTCCATGCATTTGTCCAAAGTCATAAAACTGTACATCAAAAAGAGTGAATTTTATTCATCCTTGCCATTTTGTTGCATAGAATACTTAAAAGACATGTATATAAATTTAAAAATAAATAAAATATAATAGCTAAAAAGTATTGAGGATGCCAAAGGGCTTTCATTTTTATAGGTCATATTCATTGATATGTACCATATTAGAAACTGAAACTGATAAATTTAAAAGCCATTTATTCATAACATATGTATGTGTTTTTAATTGTTGTAAAAATATACATAACACAACATTTGCCAGGTCAACATTTTAAAAATTATTTATGAATTGAAATTCACAATTATAAACCCATCATGTGTTAAAATAAATAACATATATTTATGAAAAATAACTATATTTTCCAAAACAACAAAAAAATTAGCAAGAAGGAAAGCATTATATTACATTTTTACAAATGTCTTTAAAAAGTGGTTTAATAAAAGATAGCTGGATTCTCATATCTACTCTTGCATTCAATTTGTTGCAATATTTTTTTGGTAAGGTATATGAAGAAAATCTAGCTTCAGAAAGATACATACTTACAGAAAGGGGAAGTATTTAATAGCCTTTTTAGAAATTGTATGTGGAGTCTGGGTGGTGCAAACAGTTTGCAGTTGCCTGCTAACTGAAAGGTTAGTGGTTTGAACCCCACAAGAACTCCACAGAAGAAAGGCCTGGCCATCTGCTTCCATAAATATTACAGCCAAGAAAACCCTGTGGAGCAGTTCTACTCTATAACATATGGGGTTGCCGTGAGTCAGGAGCCGACTAGAAGGCAGCTAATAACAACATGTGGAAGGCAGAATTCTAAGAATGACCCCCAAATGATCCGCACACATGCATAGTTCTCTCCCCTTTGAGTGTGGGTGTTTATGATGAGATATCACTCCCATGATTATCCTGGTAGGCCTAGTCTACTCACATGAGCTCTTGGCAAGAGCAGATGGTTTTCTCCACTAGTAGCAGAGGAGGAAGTCAGAGAGATTGAAAGTGTGAGAAATACTTGACATGCTAGTCATTGCTGGTTTGAAGATTAAGAGGGCCATGTGAGAAGGAATGTAGGCAGTCTCTAGGAGCAAAGAGTGACTTTTGACTGACAGCTAGCAAAACAACAGGGACCTAAGACTGACAACACCAAGAAACTGCATTCAGCTACCAACCTGAATAAGTTTGGAAGCGGATTTTCCCCCACAGCCTCCAAATAGAGCCCAGCCTTGTGAGACCCCAAACAGAGAACTCAGGTAAGCTGGACTTCTGATATACAGAACCGTGAGATAATAAATGAGTGTTGTATTAATTAAGCTGCTAAGTTTGTGGTAATTTGTTAACAGAAAATGAATACAGTATGGATATTCTTCTTTGATATTACACCTAAACTTGACAAGTGGTAGTTTCTTAAAGTTTGTTTGGAATCTGAAACCATATCAATGAAAATTTTGTACTCCATTACATTAAAATCCATTGGTTTATCTTGTACTTTGGATCTTTTCTCCACACGTGATTTTGTAATGTCATGTATTAGTCATTTGGAAAATATTGGTTTGCCAAGTTATACAGATCTTCCAAATGTTGACTCATTTCATGATACTATATAATTCTCTAAACATTCATAAATATCACCACCAATCTTATCAGAAATGTCTTTAGAATATTGGGAAGCTGTCAAGCTCACAGTGGCAGATACAGTTTTCCAAAGTTCTACCTTTTACTTGAAAGCTTATATTTTAGAATTGGCAACAAATACTATCAGTTGTTTTCCTTGAGGTGACAGGATCACTTTGTTCATTTTCATGAATATTCTGGCCAAATACCCAAGTTTGTCTGCCAACAGTTCTTTAAAGTTAAAAAAAAAAAGTGTTCCATGAAAAAATGGTTAGTTTAGCTTACAACTCAACTGAACAAGTTGTTTTTCTCATAACCATCATATTTCAATATGCACTAGAAGTGCTTTATGCATCTGTCTTGGTTATCTAGTCCTGCTATAACAGAAATACCACAAGCGGATGGCTTTAACAAAGAGACATTTATTCTCTCACAGTCTAGTAGGTTACAAGCCCAAATTCAGGGTGTCAGCTCCGGGGGAAGGCTTTCTCTCTCTGTCGGCTCTGGAGGAAGGTCCTTGTCAACAATCTTCTCTTAGTCTAGGAGCTTCTCTGCACAGGAACCTCAGGTCCAAAGGACACACTCTGCTCCCAGCACTGCTTTCTTGGTGGTATGAGATCCCCATGTCTCTCTGCTTGCTTCTCTCTTTTATATCTCAAAAGAGATTGGCTTAAGACACAGTCTAATCTTGTAGATCTCATCAACATAATTGCCGCTAATCCCGCTCATTAACATCATAGCGACAGGATTTAAAACACACAGGAAAGTCACATCAGATGACAAAACGGTGGACAATCACGCAGTACTGGGAATCATGGCATAGCCAAATTGACACACATACTTTTGGGGTACAAAATTCAATCCATAACAGCATCATTTTCATTTTGTCACACGGAATATTAAAAAGACATGTACTAAAGGGTTGAGTTTTGATAAAAGTTAATCATTTTTACTGTTTTATCAAGGACTTTCTTAAATGAAATCAATACATGGTGATGCAGAATAACATGAGTATAATTTTGTGCCACTGCCTTGATCCATGCTAAGGTGTGAGCACTTGTACCCACCATTACTTTTGCTTTATTAGTGCAAATGTCAACACAGTGAAAAAGACAAGTAATTTATTAGTATTATCATGAAAATAGTTTTAATATAACACCCTCCAAAGGGTCTCAGGGAACCCTAGAATGGGTCCCCCTGAAAGGGTCTTAGACCCTCAGGAGTCTTTGGACCACATTTTTAGGGCTGCTCATCTAGGCCGATACTGGGAAGAAAAAGAGGCCTGGGGATAGTGGAGATGAAACCACCCTTTGATATTAAAAGAAAAAAATTACTCTTACTTAGAAATGTCCTATCAATATAGGAGGCAACTGAGAATGAAGGGGAGGAAAGAATTTCTGGGTTCTTCACCCCCAAGTACCTTTGCTGTATACCCTCCTGCTTCTGACTTGCCTTGCTCTTGAGCTGTCCTAGCCAAGACAATAGCTCCCCTCTAAATCTACCCTCATCCCTTCCTCCTGAAATCTTGGATTCCCTGTTTGGAAAGGCCAAAATTCTGACAAAGAATCCCATCCTGGCCCATGAACCTATCATACCACCCCATCCTGGAGTCCCAAGACTCTGCTAGAGTGAATCTGTTTGTCCTTGCAGTGCAATGGATTAGTTTTATATCGCCTTTCTTGCCATGGTATTGTAACTCCCACCAAATTACTGGGCAGGACTATGTAAATGAAGTGCTTGTGTCCCTCAAGGGGACTGGATAGCTTGCTAATAATGTAAATAAGGTGCATCTCACCCTTGTGGGGGTACCATGCAAATAAAATGTATGGAACTCTAATGAGGGGATTGGTCAGTTTTGCCATCTCGCTAGGCTTGAAATGAACCATCCTAGAGACAGAAAGGGAGGATCTCACCACCACCAAGAAAGAAGAGCCAGGAGTGGAGCACATCCTTTGGACCCAGGATCACTGCACTGAGAAACTCTTAGAACCAGGAGACTGAGAGAGAGTGAGCTGTAACACTGAAGATGGCAAGAAGTGGCAACAGAGAAATGATGGCAGCAGAGGCAGGAGACCAACAGGAGATGATGCAGTGTACTTCCCAGACCACGGAGCAAGAAAGTTGAGTGCTTTGGGACAGGAGGCTTGCTGGTGGAGTAGTGTGCCTCTGGGAACTTGGTGGAGCTAGGTTTGCCTACCCAGGGAGCTAGAGCTGAGCACCTTCAGACCAAGGTTTACTGGCCGAGTAGGGTGCCTTGGGGCACTTACTGGCAGAGTTAAAAGAGCTTTGTAACACTTGCCCAAGCAGGGTAGAGGACAGGCTGTGGGACTGAGGGCCACAGAGAGACCTGCCTGCGGGCACGGCTGAGAAGAGGCTGTCCTGATTGAAGAACTGTATCCTGAGCATTCCTGAACCTGAACTGTAACCTGTTACTTCCCTAATAAAACCCCATAACTGTAAATATGGTCTGTGAGTTCTGTGTGGCCATTGCAACAAATTATCAAACCCAGCAGAGAAGTAGAGAGTGCCATGGGAGGGATGGTTGGTGTCAGAATTGGTTAAAAGTTTGGAAGGTAGAGGCATGTCTGACCTCCGCCTCATAGGAATCAGCCTTGGGCTGTTGATCTTGATTCTCCTTCCTCCTTGTGAAGTTAGAGGAGGTCAGACGCCGCTCCCACGCCATTTTTACAATCTTCTTGGACCAACTACCCTGAGTGAAATGCCATTCCACGCACATGGAATGAGTGCCTGCTGTGTACCCAGTCTTGTGCCTGGTGCTGATAGGAGGGAGGAAAGATAATGAAGTCATAGCCCCTTCCCTGATCACCTTGATAAAGAGGCTTGGCTCACATCTGAAAAGGTGACTAAAAAGAAGGCTAGCACTCCCTGCTTTTGGAAGGGGGCTCAGATGAGAGGTCTCTGCAGGAAGGGAGATGTTGGCATGGCTTGGAGGCTTCCTGGAGTAAATGTGAGCTTGAGAAGGGTCTAGAAGGGAGAGATAGAATTTGGGTCATGGGAGAGAGAGAAGGTATTCTATACTTGCGCTAGGGTTGGAGACGAGAATGTGCAGGGACAGTGTGGTGACAAGCCTTCTGGAAGTGAGGGAGAAAGCTGGGTGGAGTTGGAGGTAAGGCTTAAAATGTAGGGAAAATTCGTGAATGCTGAGCTTATTCCTGTCAGTCATGGTTTGCCAGTGCAGGTGTGTGAGCAGAATGGAAGCTATGTTTTCAAGAAGCTCAATCTGGCCAAGTATGTAGAAAATACATGAAGGATTGTGGGACAAAAAGAACTAACACCAACTTACCTATAGTATTTAATTTTATTCTTACTCCTGCCCTGTGAGCTGGGCACTATTGTTCTCATTCCCAGGAAATTGAGGTTCAGATACATTGATGGAGTTACCCAAGGTCACCTGGATGGTACACTGCCAAGGAGGGATTCCAACCCAGGCCTGCTTCCAAAGCCAATGCTTGGAACAACCACAATATACTCAGAGATGGAGGAAAAAAAAGGAATAATCATAATATTGATAACAGCCAACATATACTGAGTACCTAATACTTGTCAGGCTCTAAGCAAAATCCATATGCTCTTTTGTTAAATCTTCACTACAACCTTGTGAGGTAGGGACAATTACTATCCCATTTCACAGATGGGGAAACTGAGTCTTGAGAGGTTAAGTCACTTGCCCAAATCCTGAGTGATAGAGCTAGAGTCAAGCCTGTATCTATTTAACTCTAGAGCCCAAACTTTTCCACTTTAAGGCCTAGTGCAGAAGTAGACATGAGGTGATAAAGACTTGAGGTAGAGAAGTAGCCATACCACTCTATAGCAATGGTTAGTGAGGTCTGAGTCAAGGGCTGTTATGAAGGAAGCATTGACAGAGCTGCCAGCTACCCCATTTTGCAGTCCAGGAGGTGGTGCCCTTAATAGATCAGGCCCAACCTCAGAGCACTGGTGATGGCCTTGATGAAGACTTGCTCAGGTTGTGCAACCAGTCACTCACTTCCATTTGTCACTTCTGCCAGATTCCTAGCTCCACAGCAGCATATAGACCCCTAAGCGGGGCACCTGGGACAATTAACAAATGAACCACACCCTCCACACGGCTTTATTCTAAAATCTCATACAGTTCTGGAACACACCCATTGCTGTCAAGTTGATTCCAACTCATAGCAACCCTATAGGACAGAGCAGAACTGCCCCGTAGAGTTTCTAAGGAGTGGCTGGTGGATTCGAACTGCCAACCTCTTGGTTAGCAGCCAAGCTCTTAACCACTATGCCACCAGGGCTCCTCTGGAACAAAGCAGACCTGAATTCCAATCTCAGATCTGCTACTCACTAGCTGTTTAATCCGGAATAAGTCACTTGATCTCTCTGTGCCTCAGTTTCCCACTCGTCTTTATATAGGAGCAATAATAGTACCTACTTCATAGGATTTTTCTGAGAAGTAAATGAAATAATAAATCAATTAAGTGCTTAGTCCAGTGCTTGGCACATAGTAAGCATGCAATAAATATTAGCTATTATTATTGTTGCAGTTATTATTATTAGCATATCAGATCCACCTCCCAGGAAGATATCTGCCATTAGTTACCAGTATCTGTTATTTACTTATTGTCTTATTCATCTAGTGCTGTTCTAACAGAAATACCACAAGTGGATGGCTTTAACAAAGAGAAATTTATTTCTTCAGAGTGAAGTAGGCTAAAAGTCCAATTCAGGGTGTCAGCTCCAGGGGAAGGCTTTCTCTCTCTGTTGGCCTTCTCATCAATGTTCCCCCAGACTAGGAGCTTCTCCACACAGGGACCCTGTGTCCAAAGGACACGCTCTGCTCCTGGCACTGCTTTCTTGGTGGTATGAGGTCACCGATTCTCCACTTGCTTCCCTTTCCTTTTATCTCTTACAGGAGATAAAAGGTGGTGCAGGCCACACCGCAGGGAAACTCCCTTTACATTAGATCAGGGATGTGACCTGGGTTAGGGTGGTGTTACAATCCCACCCTAATCCTCTTTAATGTAAAATTACAATCTCAAAATGGAGGACAATGACACAGCACTGGGAATCATGGCCTAGCCAAATTGATACACACAATTTTGGGGGGGACACAATTCAATCCATGACACTTACGTAGGATCAGAAGGCCACCAAGACCAACAAGAAAAAAGAATAGAATGCACTACTGAGAATTCAGCATCACTCCCACTTCCCAAGGTCTCAGGCCAGGCTGGTAAAGGAAGTTGTCTCAGGAAGAGGGCCTGGAGAGGCCCGAGTAGCCAGGGATGGACTGCATGGAAGAGGGAAGGAGCTCAGCTGAGAGTGACCTTCCCAAATACCCTCCCTCCCACCCCTCCTCATCCCTCAGAGCTTTGTTTTTCTAGGTCTCTGCAGTCCAAATGAGGAGCAAATGGGGAGCTGCGAGAAGCTCTGCCAAGAGAGCCTGCACCACATGGGCCACAGCCTTGGCTCAAATGGCTGGCCAAGAGGAAGAGGGTACAGGAGGAGAGCTGACCCAGCAACAAACTGTTCTCCAGAGGGGACCCCCTGTCCCAGGAATCCGAAGGGCTGGATCCAAGATTTGGCACATTTGGGACATTTGGACTAGAGTACGGAGGCCCCAGTCACCATTTGTTATTTTTGCTTTGGGTGGGAGAACCTTCCCCTTTCGTCTTCAGAGCAGACGCTGCCTTGCTTATTGCTTTCACCTGGCACCCTTACTGGGCTTCTAGGCCTCAGGTACTCAACCCCGGGGCCTTTGCTGGAGAGGTAGAGGCTGGAGGGAAAGAATAAGATCTGCTTTCAGGAGTGAGAGCAGAAGCTGTTCCAGAGGCTTTCAATCTAGCATTCAAGGTCCTCCTTCATCAGTTTCCCGCTGGCCTAGGCTCTCACTGTTTCCTGGATGGCCCACTTTCCTCACTGGCCCCCAGTGATAGTGCAGGGCAGTGCAGTGGTTGACAGCACAGAGACTACTTGAGTTCAAATACCAGCCTTGTTGATTCCTCAAAAAACTAAAAATACAACTACCATATGACTCCTAGGTATATACTTAGGGACATAAAGTAGTGACATGAACAAGCATATGCACACCTATGTTCATTGCAGTACTATTCACAATAGCAAAAAGGTGGAAACAACCTAAGTGCCCATTAACAGAAGAATGGATAAGCAAAATATGGTACATAAATACAATAGAGTACTACTCAGCCATAAAGAGAAATGAAGTCTTGATGCATGCTACAACACGGATGGACCTCGAAGACACTATGCTGAGTAAAATCAGTTAATCACGAAAGGACAAATACTGTATGACATCACTTATATGAAGAAATAGCTGGGACAGTGGGGAGGATAGAGGAGACAAATGTGAGAAATGGTGAAGACTAAAATCAATAGGATTTGGTGGCTGAGGTTTCCAGCTTGAGTGACTAGGTCAACATGATGTTGTTATTGAGGTAGGCACAGGGGAAATTTGTGAGGGAGAACAACAATTCACTTTGAGGATGAGTTTGAGATACCTATCAGAAAAATTTTAGGCCGGAAATATAGCTCTCATTATTTCATGCATTCAATAAGCATTTGTGGGACTGATATAGAGGAGATAACATTTTATTTTATCAAGTAAAACTTCAAAGGAACAAAATAACATCTATCGTCACCACCACTGAAAACAAGAGAGAACATTTTACCACCAAAAAGATAGGAAGGGCATAATCTGAAGGACAGCCCTTTATAATTGAATACATTTAGATTATTGAAAAACTCTACTATTAATGCTTTTTTTGTTTTGCAGTGAACCACTGAAAATCAGCCTGAT
This sequence comes from Trichechus manatus latirostris, assembly GCF_000243295.1. NCBI lineage: Eukaryota > Metazoa > Chordata > Mammalia > Sirenia > Trichechidae > Trichechus > Trichechus manatus. The sequence continues at coordinate 292,545 of NW_004444004.1, read as the reverse complement.
TTGTGGATTGTAATTTGAGAACCACTGATTTGAGGAATGGGCAGAGAAAGAGGTTAGCAAAAGAGACCAAGAGGAGTGGTTCCAGAGGTAGGAGGACAACCAGGAGAGAGTGATCATGGAGGCCAAGAGAAGAGAGTTTCAGAAATGAGAACTTGGCCAGCAGTGTCTTTTGTCACCCAGAGTTCAAAGAGATCGTGGAATTTGGCAATTTGGAAGTCACTGGTGACCTACGGGCAGTGCCCTTTCACTGGAATGATGGGGCTGGGGCCAGATTGCAGTTGGTTGAGGTGTGAATGGGAAATTGGGAAAAGTCTAGAGAGTAGACTCTACTTTCAACAAATTTGAAGGTAAAGGAAAGAAAGAGAGAGGGAAGGAGGTAGGGAGAGAGAGACAAAAAGATTGAGAGACAGCAAGAAAGTTAAGGGCATAAAAGAACATATCTGGGGAGGGAATGGGCTTTTTTTCTGTTTTTTTGGATAACAGAAGCAGACATTTTATAAGCTGAAAGGAAAGAACTGTTATAGAGAAGCTGAACTTTTCTGAAGAGAAGAAGCATAACGTCTAGAGGAAGGGCTCAGAGAAGGAGGGTGGATGAGGCCAAGGCCCAGGCAGAGCGATTAGCTTTTAATGAGAGGAGCACCTTGTCCCCTGAGAAGGGAGGGCTGGAGGGGAAGGAAGTTGGGGAGGCAGGCCAATTTTGGGGGGTGGGGCAGTGCATTGAGGTAATTCATGCTTGAAGGCCTCTGTTTTCTCAGGGAAGTAGAAGGAGAGGTTGTTCCGTGCAGGGAGAGGGGCGGGGCAGGGACATGGTAGGGAGCTGAAGGAAATTTGGAATGTGGCCCAGGGAATTGTGGAGGCTGGAGCTGGGCACTTGACAAAGGAACATGCTCAAGGATGACTGAGGGGCACCAAGACCCAGCTTAGGTTGACTGAATCTGTCTTCCCCTGTGCAAGTCTTGTCACCCTTTATTAGGCTGTCAGGACCTTGAGGCAGTATCCACAGCACCTTCCTCTTTCCAGCCCATCCCATTCCTAGGCAATGCCAAGCAAAGTGACCCAGAAGAGGCATCCAAGCGTCTGGCAAAGCAATGACTGACAAAATGCAGAAGCACTACAGGGCTGTTAGGGGAAACAGAGGTAGAATCATAATTACCCTGATAGGAAGTTCTTTGTTTTGATTGACCCAGACCTTTCCTGTTACCCTGCTGGCCACCATCTTCCTGTTCGGTGCTAAGTGCAGAGGAAAACAGCCAGGCTCCCACTTTTGGCTAGCAACACTTGCAGGTCTTAAATCCTGCAGGCTGAGGGTGGGGTGGCCCACAAGAAAGGCTAATGGCTTCATTTGCCACAAGCTGAATGAGGCTGAGGCAATTCTAAGGAGGCAGCAAGAAAGATCAGGTTTGTAGCCACAACAAAGAGCCATAGAGAGAGGACTAAAGGCTCCCTGGGCTCCAGAAGAACCTGCTGGGAGCTGGGTGTAAGGAGAACCCTGAGGCCTGCTGCTCAGGGCAGTGAAAGGACTGGACAATCCCAAACATGAAGGGTTGTGGCTAAATGAATACAAGTCCAAAGTGAGAGGTGGCATGATGGCTGGCATGGCCGAGTCTAATTGGGCATGAGCCCTGGGGTCAGGAGGAGTGTCTCCCTCTGCCTTGTTTCCCTCCTCCCTCCTGCCTATTTTCACAGACCATGACCACCTAGGGGTCACAAAGATCCTAGGGTGTGACAATAGGTCTGCTGTCAACCCTAAAGTATCTCTTCTTTCGAATCCTTTCTCCTTCCAGCCCAGTCTCTTCAGCCTGGCTCTTTTTTCTCCGCCTCATTCCTCATTTTAGTGAATGTTGCAGTATAAACAAACTCTCATCTCCCAGAGGTAAATGTAGCCTCAGAGACTGATAGAAGTTCAGACTCCCCAGTAGCCCTCTCTCCCCACCCCTAGGATTTCCCTATTCAGGATCCAGGATCCACCTGCCTTACACAATTCAGGGACAGAGAACTCACCCAGGTCCAAGGCACCACATTTCACTGGATTCGTTTTCACTGCCTGTAATAAACCTCTGTTTATCGAGGGCCAGTACAGAGCCAGGCCGTTGGGTTAGGTGGAGGCTGGCTGTTAGAATGTTTTTCTTTAACTGAGCCAAAATGTGTCTCCCTGTAGCTTCCACCCATAGACCCCAGTCCTGCCCTTTGAAGTCACACAGAACAAGTGAAATCTCATTGAGTCTAATTCTCAAATCTTTGAAAATGACTGTCAGTTGCCCGGAGTCTTTTGTTCTCCATGATTAAGCATGTCTTTCTTTCTTACTTTTTGTTTTTATGTATCTTTGCTTGTGTTTATGTGTGTCTTTACTTTTTATTACCCAAATAATGTCAGTTCATTGTGGAAATTTCTAGAAAATTTAGAAAAGCACAAAGAAATAAAAAATCTACCATACTCCTGCTCCCAGAACCAACCATTGTAACATTCTCTTTGCTTCTAAACAGCATTTCTTCATCTGTGTACTCTATAGTCTACACTTCTTTTCTTACCAAAATCCAAGTAATAAAGTAGTATTTTAGAGACTTTTTTTTAACTCTTCAATATATTAATTTTTCCCCATTCTTCGACCATGCCAATTTTAACTGAAAATTTATAACTGTTCAATGATTTATTTAATCATCCTTTTAAAGTGAGACATTTAGGCTGTTTTGTTTTTTCTTTGCTACAAAAAAACACAGTGGGGCTGGATTTTGAAGTGTGGTGGAAGTGGAAGACAGGCAAAGAGAGAAAAGAGAAGCCCTTAAATCAAATTATTCATACTATTTGACTATCTGATTTTTTTTCCTGTTTCTGTGTTGATAATTATACTTCCTAGAACATAATTAAGGAGCCCTGGTGGCACAGTGGTTAAGTGCTCAGCTGCTGACCGAAAGGTCGGCTGGTTCAAACCTACCAGCTGCTCTGAGGGAGAAAGATGTGGCAGTCTGTTTCCATAAAGACCACAGCCTTGGAAACCCTACAGGGCCGTTCTACTCTGTCCTCTAGGGTCGCTATGAGTTGGAATCGACTCAGCGTCAGTGGGTTTGGTTTTTGGTTTTAGTACATGATTGTGAGTGCTTACTTAGTATTTGGTTGTAAGGATGTACTCGAATTAATGTAACTGGTCTCCTATTATTGGACATTGAGGTTGTTTCTAATTTTTGATGATTACAAACCAGGCTGTGACGAATATCCAAGAAGCTAAATCTGTGCTGGTGCTGGACGCTGAGGTCAGGAGGAAAATTTTCAAGACCTCTAAAGCACAAGGAGCCTGCCAGTAGTTGTAACTAGAAGCTTTTTTGGCAAAGGCCCAGTAGGCTGGCTAAGGCTGAAGACCGTGCTCAAGCCTCTGGGCTTGCCTGGGGTCCGTACCCATTTACTCAGCCCCAGTCACAGAGTGTTCAGGCTGACAGGGTCCTTTGGGACCACTGGGCAACACCTTCATCTCACACATGAGGGAACTGAGACCCAGGGGCCAGGGACAGCCCCCAGCAGCTTAGCAGTTGAGCAGAACTCCTCCTCTCCCAAGCACCCTGGTTCCTGGATTTGAAGCCAAGCCCTTAGATTTGAAGTCTGACTTGGAGGCCCTGCAAAACCCTTCCTGCCCTCCTTCACTGGACCACTCAACTGCTGAGGCTAGAGAGGGGTTTCAGGCACTTTTGCAAATGAACTGACCAGTAAGGGAGGTCGGGGGTTGGAAAGAAGACTTGAGGTTTACCTCACAGGCAACTGGCACGCTCTACCCCAGAACCTTCTTTTCTCCTAGCCCAGGTGATGTGCTTAATGGTAGTCACCCAGCATCAAGTCCACCTGGCAAGTCTATTTGGGGCTTGAGCTGAAATAACATGTGAGTCCCTCACTCTCCTCAGACGACAGGGCAGCTGTCCCTTCTGAGGCCTATCTATCCTGTCTTCTGTCCCTGACAACTATCTGTGGTTTTGGGTGCTAATGAGCTCCCTTCCTCTCCCCACTCTGGCCTTGCTACTGCCTGGGGAATTCGCACAAATGGTGTCTGATTTATCCCTTCTGTGTTTTTCTTTCTGACTTGGAGATAAAGAAAGCCCCTCACCCCCCACTGACACCCTGTTTATTCAACTGGGGGGATTTCACACCAGGAACCCAGCTACCCCTCCCTGAGCTCCTTCCCTAAATCTTCATCCTTCTCCCAGCCCCCTCCTCCCCTGAATAATTTATGAGTCCAGTCAAGGCTTATAAAAGGGTCTCCCAGGAAAGGCCAAAAGATTGTAGAAGGCTCTGAGAAATAGGAGACCCCACAGCCTGCCTGGCTTTAGCACCCTAAGGATGGACCCTGCTACTCCTACTGCTGTTGCCCCTGCCCCAGCCCTAGTCCTAACTCAGGCCCCAGCACAGGCATCCCTGGCATTCCCTGGCCCGTTAAGCCTATCGCCCCTTCTGCTCTCTGGACAAGAAGTACAAGGGAGTGAAAGGTAAGTGGAACTTGGCCTTTGGTAACCTGAACTCAGACTTAGTGGAGTTTCTTAGAGAGGAGGGAAAATGAGGTGTCCAGGGTGTCCCTGTTCACTATGAAGGGGAAAAGCCAAGGCCTCATAGCCCACAGAGAGTACCCCCCTCCACATGTCTGGCTGGAATATCTCACCTGGCTTTCACCTCACAAATCTCTCTGGGTGGCAGGAGGGGACTTGGGGAGCACTGCCAAAGCTGAAGGTCAAGAAGCCAGGCTCTCTTGGGCCAGGTTGTTTATCCTCTGAGGGGCACAGGGGAGATAGCTGTGAAACCTGAGATGAATGCTACCTAGACTTCAGAGGGGAGCCCTGGTGGCACAGTGGTTAAGTGCTATGGCTGCTAACAAAAGGTCGGGGTAGGAGTTGGGGGGAGAAGAGGGCCAAAGTCCAAAGAAAATTTGACTGGGCCTCTGTCTCTTTCCTGACCACACCAGAAGATTCCCATTTGCATTGCTTGACCTCAGGAAGTCTAGTGGGGAATCAGTGGGATAAGGAATATTCTGGCCCAGGAAAATGGTAGGGCTCTGAGCTCTGCTCCATGGAGGAGGAGGTAGGGGACAAGATATTTATCTACCCAACCCCCATTGATTCATTATACATTTACTGAACAACTACAGTGTACCAGGCAATGTGCTAGGTGTTGGGAATTCAGAAGCTTAAAGACAAGTAAACAGACAATTACAAAGCAGTGTGATAAGAACAGAACAATGATACAATTGTTGAAGCAAAGAGGAGGGGCAGTCATTCCATCTGGGCTCGAGGGCACGAGAAAAGGCTTCTTGGAGTACATGGCACCTGAGCCAAGCTTCCTGGAGGCCTCTTTTGTTATCTCTGGAAGCCCAAGTTCCAGTCTTGTCTTTCACTGATTGGTCTTTCCTCTTTGTCCTAGAGGAACTTGTCTTTGGAGGCCTTGGCTGTCCTCCACAAATGACCCCCCAAGGCAGGTGAGGAAACTGATGGAGTTGGTAAGTTTGAGTCCCCATTGCATGTGTTCAGGTACACACACTGCTGCATGCATTCTCACTAACCGGGTCCCTTCCCAGAGAGGTCCTGACCTTGATCCAGAGCTGCAGATGTGGGAAAACATCTTCACAGCCTTGACCATATTTGATTTCCACAACAGTTCTTGGAGGAGGGCATACTCAAGGTTTCTGAGGCAATTTGAAAGATGAAGAGGCTTAGACTCAGTAAGAAAGGGATTTGGACAGGTCCCATAGCCAGTCTGTGGTGAATCTGGTGCTAGAACCCTAGTCTCCTGGTGCCTAGCCCCCGTATGCTTTCTCCTGAATCTTGCTGCTCCAGTAGAACTCTGGGCCTTGGACAGCCTCCAAAAAGATGTTGGGACAGGGGGAAGAAAACAAACAACCTCCGGGACTCTACTTATTTTTCAACCAGAACTAAGAGAGACCCCCTTGTTGGGGTGGGGAGGGGCTCTTTTAAAGTCTTCTAAAGTCTCTTTTAGATCATTTTCCCTGCAGGTTTCTGATCTCTGGCATGGTAGAGGTAATTATCTGACCATGTACTTTGAGCCATCATGCTATCTTTTGCTTTGGGCAGGCCACTGGTGGGGCAACAACTGCCGAGGTCACCAAGGCTGACTCCAAATTCCATCACCCTGTCAGGTAAGCTTCTGTCACCAAGCTCAAAACTTGACATAGATCCATTAGTTCTTTTAATCCTCAAAATAGTCCTGTGAAGCAAGAGGAGGGAAGCACTGCTATGATCCATTGCTTTATAGCCAAGGAAACTGAAGCCCAGAAGGGTTAAGGGACTTGGCCAAGTTTGCCTTCCCTGGAGGCATTGTCAATGACCTCTAAGAATGAGACCTTATGGACAGGTCAGTGAGGGAAGCCTTAGTAGAAAAAGGAGATGGGGACACAACACTAGAGAATTCTTGGCTAGAGGCCTCCTGGTGGGAGGGTTGGTGCCAGAACTGATGGATGCTGGAGCTGAGGCCTCCCACAGCTACAGGCTCACCAGGGGCTACTTTCCTGCCTAGGGCCATTTTGTAACAATTTAGAAGGCTGTTACAAAGCTCTCTCTGTCTTCCTTTTCCTCTGACCCCATTCCTGCAGCTAAGAGAAGGGGTTCAGGGGCTGGCATCCTTCTTGGCCCTACTGGCTTCTTTGCACAGATGAGACCTAAGTTAGGGGCCATTTTTCTTCTCTGTCCACAGGCTCTTCTGGCCTAAATCCCGCTCCTTTGACTACTTGTACACTGATGGGGAGATTTTACTGCAGAACTTCCCTGTCCAGGCAACCATCAACCTGTATGAGGACTCAGACAGTGAAGACGAGGAGGAGGAAGAAGAGGAAGAGGACAAAGAAGAGGAGAAAAAGGAGGCAGACGTAAAGGGTCCAGAAGAGTGTGTGAGGGTACTAGGGTCAGAACCATGCAGGGCAACAGCTCATCCCCCTTCCTCACTTCTGACCTGTCTAAACTGAACTGGTCAGAGTCTGACTGGGGTTCAGTACCCCTGGCAAGGCTCCATGAGCATTGATTAGCTGGGAGTCTCCAGGCACAGCTCCTTGGACTGAAAGTTGGGTCTTTCAGCTGGCAACTCACCCTGGCTTTACCCAACTGTACTGAGTCCAGGCCTCTGCATGTCTCATTGCCTGGGCTACTGTTGTATTGACAGTGGGAGGGTCCTAAGAAGGGGAAGGAAGACCTGTTTTCCAAAGCCCCCAGGAAGCAGATCAGGATAGGGTGATCTCTCAGGGAGGGAAGCAGTCACTCTTTAGGGCCCTTTGACTCCCAGGCTTTCCAGGCAGCACATAATCCTGTCTCCCCATGGAAAGCCAGATGTCTAGCTTTGCCCCCGGAGGCACCAACACCAGATCATGCGAAGTCGTGGTGCCTTTCTGATGAGTCTTACAGGAGGGGAAGGGGACCTCTAGTGAATCAGCCTCCTCTGGGGACCCCCCCCCCCCATTTTTCCGGCTATCCACTGGGGCCTGTGTGTTAGCATGAGATAAATCAAGATAAAAATAAACTAGATGATGTTTGCCTTTTTCCTGGAACTGTACTGATTTCTTAACTGAACTCTGCCCATGTTGTGAAGCCATGAGCAGAGGGTCAGAGACCAGCTCAAGGCCAATTCATTGTTCTACCTGAGGTCAGTTGACAGTTTTCTCCATGAAGATGTAGGGCTGTGGGGCCAGCATGGGGCCCAGGCCCTCTCTGTCAAGTTGTGAAATCAGGCTTGATGAAACTTCAAGGACAGCATGGAAAGGGAACAAAAAGGTCCCCAAAGGGCAGTTTGAAAGCTCACAGTTGGGATAGGGGACCTAAGGGGATGGTGAGAGGTGCAGCCTCAATTGAGCCTTGGAGATGAGTGTGTGTATGTGGGGAGGGAGGCTGGGGGACTACTAAGTCCTATCAATTTTACCTCCTCAATGCCCATTGCACCTACTCCAGCTCAGGCCCTCATACCTGACCCTGCCCCAATTATACTTCAACTAATCTTGCCTCCAGCATGTCCCTTTGTAACTCATCCTCCACACTGGCCACCAGATCTGACAATGTGCTGTCCCTGCTTAGTGCCCAACCATAGTTTTCCATTACCTCACCAATGGTTGTACTTAACTTTTTTTTTTTTTTTTTTTTGGTCAGAGATCATCTTGAGAATCTAAGACTCCACTCAGAAAAATACATATGTATACACACACATATGCTGCCAGAGAGCCATAAAATCAAGTCCTTAAATTGATATTATAGGCGTTCCAGTTGTCTGCTTCTTGTCTGTCTCTTCAGACTCATCTCTCAACACTTGAAATCTATGCTGCCTGTCCTTGAACGTGTCATGCTGCCTTACACAGGCATGTCTTTTGCATGCCAGGTAAACTCTCTTTTATCCAATTAGACTAGTTCAGATACCTCTCCAATGGGAAGCCGCCCTAGACCCCAAGTGCAGGTTTGTTGTTATTGTTAGGTGCCGTAAAGTCGATTCAGACTCGGTGACCTCATGTGATAGAGTAGAACTACTCCACAGAATTTTCCAGGCTGTAATCTTTACAACAGCAGATTGTTAGGTCTTTTCTCCAGAGGAGCTGCTGGTGCGTTCAAATATCTAACCTTTAAGTTAGCAGCCGAGCGAGTAACCATTGCGCCACCAGGGCTCCTTAGGTGCAGGTTAGGTGCCCTCATACATCAGCGCTTCCCCTATCTCCCATCTACCTCCTTTCTTAAGCAGGAAGATGGAGGCTGTGTTTGATATACCTGTGTGTCTTCATTGCACAGCACACTGCCTAGCACAGAGGAGGTGCTCAGTAAATACTGAAAGAAAAAAATCCCCAAGTCTTCTTAAATCAGTTCTTGGCAGAACCATGTCTATCCCCCCACTTGCTGGCTTTCCTGTATCTTTGCTTAACTACAAACAGGGCAGGGCAACGTCATGTTATTCAGGAGCAAAATGATGGCTATCTTTCTTTCCCTCTTCCCTCAGCTTAAGACAGGCTGCTTCAGTTCTGAGCCCTAGTTGGGACTTCCGTGAATTGGACAAAGCCTTGAGGGGGCCACCAAACTTACCCACTGGTGCCATCTATTGGTCAAAATTTAAGATTGTTCCTTAACTAACTCTCCCAGGCAGTTGACCTGTGACTATTTTCATTCCTTTATTTCAATCTGTGTTTCTGCTTGTAAGTAAAATGGGATCTATCATTTGCTAGCTGTATGACCTTAGGCAAGTTACTTATCCTATCTGAGCCCCAGTCTACTTGTTTGTAAAATGTGGATAATAATGATATCTTCTTTCAGGATTGTGAGGAGTCAATGAAAAAATATATGTAAAGAATTTGGCACAGCCCCTGGCACATAGTAAAATCACTCAATAAATGATAGTAGTCATAGTCGTAGTAGTAGTAATAGTAGCTGCAGTTATTGATTTTATAGCATAAACAAGCTTATAGGCTACAGTCAGCTAAATGACTGATTTACTCAGCTAACTCCACCTGATTTCTCTGGCATCATTTAACGGTTTACCAGTCAAAGCATCTTTACCAGTGTTTGTCCCCATTCGAAACGAAACGAAACAAAACAAAACAAATGAAAAAGAGGCCGAGTGTGGCTTCCTGGACCACTCTACATTTATAGGTTTCATGTGTCTTTTCCCTAGGACAGAAGTGTTAAAACTTATTTATTTTTATTTTTTGGTACTTTAGCAGGAAAACTCTTCTTTTGAATTAAATTGAATGCAGAAACTCAGTATATAAATAAAATAAAAATGGAGTTTCCCTGGTGGAAGCCATAATGGGGACCCCAGAATTCCTACCCTGGTGTCCTCTCTCTTGTAAACTAACTCTCTCCATCCCCTTCTGTGAGGCACCTTCAAAGATCTCTAGGTTGAGGGAAAGATAATTTGGAAACCACTATCTCAAGGATTAAATGAAGATGTATTTGAAGTCAAAGGGAGCTTAGTATTTTAACATGTCCACTGTCCTATTTAAAGTCCTTGGCTTGGGGTCCTAAGCTCTCAGCATTTCATAGCTCAAAAATTGCTTGAGTCCTTGTACCATAGGTTACAGGGGGTTTAAAATCCTTGGAATCCGAATATCTTTGTTTTTAGGGCAGAATTACAGAATTACAAACCCTAAATCCCCAGAGGTTTAAAGACCCTAAAACTCAACTCAGAATGAACTCTTCTCACTTCCCAGACTCTCACCCACCCCCTTACCTCACACGTACAGTTGTTTAGTGGGCAGACATTTTGTCTCTCTTTCCTCCCAGTCTCCTGCCCTGAAATGGCTTCCAGTCCTCCTCCTTAAACACAGTTCCTAAGTGATTGGAATTCACTGTTCTGACTAATCAGAGCCCACTATGAGTCATTTCGTTATGGGTTTATCCAGCCCTTGTAGCAACTTCAACTCCAGTACAAACTCAGGAGCAAATCTCTGCAAAACTCAGAGTCCTTCCTCTAGCTGCACCCCAGCTGCCTCATCCTAGGGTCCAAAACTTCCCAACCCCAGCACTGATGTCCTCCATATTCCCCACCCCATAGCAACAGAGGGCGAGCACATCTGTTGAGGGTCAGGCTGCATTTGAGCTGGGCCGTGAAGGAGGGGCACAGGTAGAGATGTTGTTAGGTGCCTTCAAGTTGATTCCTATTCATAGTGACCCTCTGTACAACAGAACGAAACACTACCCGGTCCTGCGCCATCCTCACAATCATTGTTATGCTTGAGCCCATTGTTGCAGCCACTGTATCAATCCATCTCATTGAGGGTCTTCCTCTTTTCCACTGACCATGTACTTTACCAAGCATAATGTCCTTCTCCAGGGACTGGCCCCTCCTGATAACATGTCCAAAGTACATGAGACGAAGTCTTGCCATCCTCACTTCTAAGGAACATTGTGGCTGTACTTCTTCTAAGACAGGTAGAGATAGATGGAGAAAACTGTCCAGAAAAAGGCAGCAGTATGAATCCTATTATGTGCCAGGCATTAATATTGTAATGATTAATAACACGGGCTTTGGAGGCAGATGTACCTGGGTTCAAATCCCATATCTGCCACATACTGGCTCTATCCACAGGCCCACTCCCCTCCTGTGTTAAAGCTGGCTCTCTGCTCCCTCAGCCCTCTCACTGCCTTCTCTGCAGCTCCTTATTGTATCTCATACACACACACGCGCACACACACACACACACACACACAGCCCCCCCACCCATGTTCATTAAATAATTGCATATTCTCTGCCATTGGGCAGAGAAAGCCTCCTCCCTCACCCCAGTGGGTATTACCACCGCCCTCACTCACACCCTAACCATGCAGTTATCTAGTGGGCATTTTGTCTCCTTTCTTCCCCAGTCCCCTCTTGTAAAATGGTTGCCAACCCTTCTCCCCAAACAATGTCATTAGGGGCCTGAGTTCACTGTTTTCACCTCTCAATGGCCTCATGTTTTTTGTTTACTCCTAGCTGGCAGGGCTTGTAGCAACCTCAGTGCACACACTCAAATCTAGGTGCTAAAGCCTTGCTAACTCTCAGTTTTCTCATCCATAAGTGGGGACAATGAGGATAGGATTGTTGTGATTACAGTGCCATATAAGATAAAGCATGTAAGATAAATAACAAGTGCCTGGCAAAGAGTGAGTGCTGTCACTACCACTTACTGAGCGCGAACTCTTTGCTGGGTTTTTGCACCTGGATTTGTATGCTTGCATTGAGGTTGCTACAAGCCCTGCCAGCTGGGGGTAAATCAGAAACACAGTAACCAACATGAGGCCACTGATAGGTCAAAACAGTGAACTCAGGCCACCATTTTACAGCAAAGGACTAGAGAGGGAAGAAGACAAAACGTCTGCCCATTTGATAACTGCACAGGCAAAGGTGTAGTTGAGGGGAAGGGATGATGCATGGGAAATGATAACACCCAGTAGGGTGGGAGAGGGGGCTTTCCCTGTCCAGAGAATAGGCAACTGGGTGGCTAAGAGGATAATAGCTATAACAGCGGATAATTATCAAATTCTTACTATGGACCTTTGCTCAGCTAGGAACCATATGTGGATTAACTCCTTTAATACAACCTGAGGGATAGGTACAGTTAGGGAAACTGAAGCTTAGAGTGGTTAAAAATCTTGCCCCAAATCATACAATTTACAATCCGTGGCACCTTCTAAGTCCCAGGCACTTTACACATATTAACTTGTTTAATCCTTATAACAACCCTAAAATATAAGTACTATTATTATCCTCATTTTATAGATGAGGAAACTGAGGTTCAGAGAAGTTAAGGAATCTGCTCAGTGTCACACAATCAATATATGTCTGAGCCAAGATTTGAAAGAATACAGCACTTGCTCATTGGTTGTACCAATGTTAAGTGGTGGAGCCAGGATTCTGATCTGATTCCAGAGCCCTATGCTTTCTGGAGTTGCAATCAACAGGGCTTGGTGAAGGATTAAATCTGTGGGTGGGTGAGGGAAAAAGGGTTTCTGTCCTGGCTGAAGGGAAATGAGTCAGAGGTTACGAAGAACTCCTGGCCAGGAAGAGCTGAGGACCACTGAAAGGTGTCTTAGAGGGAGGGGCGTTTGGGGACCTTCTGCCAAGCAGTGGTAGGCTCTCACAGAACCTGGGCTGCAGGTACGGGGCTACCGGAGGCAAGGCTGATGAGGGACTTCTTTTCCCGCTCCTCAGGGATTTGCCACCTCTGAGTGGATTAGGCCCTGGCTGGGAGTGCTTTGTTTTGGCTGGGAAGTCTGGGCCCAGTGGGAGGAACTTCTGAGTTCTCACATGATGTGCCAGGCACTGTGCTAGGAATGGCACATGCTTTATCCTGTCAAGCCTCACGAAAGCTCACCAGGGTAAGGGATGGGACCCTCATGTTTACAGATAGGAAACTGGGGCTCAGAGAGGTGAGGTGATGGTCTGTTAACATGTTAAAGGTCACACAGCCAGTAACTGAGGAAGCTGTGGGGAGAACCCAAACAGTGTAACTACAGAGTCTTGGCTCTTAACTACTAGACTCCTCTACCCTCCTACTCATTCCCCCAGGAAGCCCTGAGAGTTGGTATGGCAGGCAGCTCCCCCTAGCCTTCTGCATCCTACAGGGAAGGGAAGCATGTAAACTAACATGCAAAAGTACTTCTGTACCCATATGTTGGTGGAAATCTGTGGCCTAGGACCAAGTGTGACTTAAAAGGGGCTGACGGAAAGCCCAAGATCCAGCTGGAGTTAGGCTCTGGTTTCTTTGGGAAATCTTGCACCCCTGGGAGGGAACAGCTAGTTCTCACAAGTCCAGCAATCCAACTTGTGTCCATTAACAGCAGGAGAGCCAGTGCCCCCTGGTGGCTGAGCTCTGAATTAAGCTTGGACCTACAGCAGGAGCAAGCACTAGGCATGGGATCAGAAGGCCTATCCATCCAGAGGATTCTATGGTCAGCAATTTAGTGTCTTGAGGTTATGAGGACAGACTCTGGCTCACGGCTCCAAAGGCTGAAGAATCCAAGATCGGCAGGTAAGATGGTAGGCTGCTGGCCCAAGTCGCAAGAACTGGAGGTCAGATGCTGATAAACCGAATGCAGGATCCAGAGCAGAGCAAAAGCCAGAAAGCTTTGCCAGAAAGTTCACATATATTGGATGCAGGCCACACCCCCAAGGAAACTTCCTTTCAACTGACTGACTGCTCACAGCAGATCCCATCATAGCACATGGGCACATTATATCAGATCTCGTCATGGAAGTGATTACTTCGTTATACAACTGCCAAACTACATGGTAACTGCCAAACCACTGAGAAACATGGCCCAGCCAAGTTGACACACAACCTTAACCATCACGGTCCACTCCTTGTCAACTTGGGACCTGTACACATGTCCTTAAACCATACAGAATCTCTGAATAAAGACAATAAGAAAGTCATACTTGCAACTAACATGCATACAACCAAAAACACACTAGCCCTATTTACATCTTATATTTTATGAGTGAAGAAAACAAAAATATTTGATGCACACATACAAGGAAGAAATACTCATAACAATTATAGTCCTCATTTCTGCAACTGGTCACGTGGTCCTAACTGGTATTTAGAACTACCTTCTTGCACCACCCATTCCATATTCCCTTTGCCCTCAGCAAGCACCTCAGCTGGTTGTGATTCTTTGCCTGGTGGGGTGACCCAAACTTTTCTTCTTGGAGGGTCTGGGCCATTAGTAGTCATGTTGGAATTGGGTTGCTGTAGTTTTCCGTTGACTTTAATCACAGGGCATGGTAGTACTAAGAGACATCCTAAGGGATCTCATGCATTCCAGACATACTCTTCTTTACCTCCATTATGTAATATCAGTCTGATTTCCTCTTGATAATCAGGATCAATCACACCAGCCAGTATGGTAACTCCCTTCTTAGCCTATTGATTCAGATGTATAAGAAGCCCAAAGTGGCCAGGTGGCATCCTTAACTTCCAGTTCAATGAAATCCGTGATTTGTCTCCAGGTGGGATAATTCTTCCCTTTGGAACTAAAACCTATAGACCCACACAGCATAGGGTCGCAGGGACAGGAAGAGAAAAATATTGCCAGTGGGTCACTAGGGGTAATAGTGAGTAGTGCCACTCCCATTTCCACCCTTTGATTCCTGGACCCATGAATCCTGGCTGTAGGAGAAACAGCATCATATACCGGACACTAGTTTAGAGCATATACAGCCTCCTGGAGAACATTGCCTCAACCCTTCAAGGTATTGTCACCTAGCTGGCACTGTAATTGTGTCTTTAGAAGGTCATTCCATTGCTCTATCAAGCCAGCTGCTTCAGGATGAGGGGGAACATGGTAAAACCGGTGAATGCCATGAGCACAGGCTCATTGCCATACTTCATTTGCTGTGAAGTGAGTCCCTTGATCCGAGGCAATGTTGTGGGGGATACCGTGATAATGGATAAGGCATTCTGTAAGTCCACAGATGGTAGTTTTGGCAGAAGCATTGCATGTAGGGAAGGCAAATTCATATCCAGAGTAAGTGTCTATTCCAGTAAGGACAAAATGCTGCCCTTTCCATGATGGAAGTGGTCCAGTGTAATCAGCTTGCCACCAGGTTGCTGGCTGGTCACCTCGAGGGATGGTGCCATATCGGGGACTCAGTGTTGGTCTCTGCTGCTGGCAGATTAGGCACTCAGCAGAGGCTGTGGCCATGTCAGCCTTGGTCAGTGGAAGTCCATGCTGCTGGGCCCATGCATAACCTCCATCCCTGCCACCATGGCCACTTTGTTCATGAGCCCATTGAGTAATGATGGGAGTCGCTGGGGAAAGAGGATGACTGGTTTCCACAGAACGTGTCATCCTATCCACTTGATTGTTAAAATCATCCTCTGCTGAGGTCACCCTTTGGTGGGCATTCACATGAGACACAAATATCTTCACTTCTTTGGCCCATTCGGAGAGGTCTATCCACACACTTCTTCCCCATAAATCCTTGTCTCCAATTTTCCAATCATGTTCCTTCCAAGTCCCTGACCATCCAGCGAAACCATTGTCCACAGCCCATGAATCAGTATATAATTGCACATCTGGCCATTTCTCCTTCCAAGCAAAGTGAACAACCAGGTGCACTGCTCGAAGTTCTGCCCATTGAGAGG
>NW_004444004.1:273731-275409 GCF_000243295.1 Trichechus manatus latirostris | reverse complement strand
TCCTAGTCTAGGGGAACTCCAAAGAGAAGGCCAACAGAGAGAAAAAGCCTTCCCCTGGAGCTGATGCCCTGAATTTGGATTTTTAGCCTACTTTGACTGTGAGGAAATAAACTTCTCTTCGTTAAAACCATCCACTTGTGGTATTTCTCTTATAGCAGCACTAGATGACTAAGACACCAGGTACCAGGAGATGTATTAATTTGCTCAAACAATGAAACTACATTTGGAACCGCAGCTGCAATGGAGTCACCACCTAGTTAAGTTTTTGATAATCCACTGTCATTCTCCAAGATCCATCTGATTTTTGCATAGGCCAAATAGGCAAGTCGAATGGGGATGTGTTGGGAATCACCACCCTTGCATCCTTCAAGTCCTTACTGGTGATGGTAATCTCTGCAATCCCTCCAGGAATGCGGTATTGCTTTTATACTATTTTTCTAAGGAGGGGCGGTTTTAATGTCTTCCACTTGGTTTTTCCTACCATAATAGCCCTTACTCCACTTGTCAGGGGTCCAATGTGGGGGTTCTGCCAGTTGCTGAGTATATCTATTCCGATTATGCATTCTGGAACTGAGGAAATCACTACAGGATAGGTTTGGGGACCCACTGGATCTACTGTGAGATGGACATGAGCTAAGACTCCATTAATAACCTGACCTCCATATGCCCCTACTCTGATTGGTGGACCACAGTGACGTTTTGGGTCTCCTGGAATTAGTGTCAGTTCACAGCCAGTATCCAGTAATCCCCCAAAAGTTTGATTATTTCCTTTTCCTCAGTGAACAGTTATTCTCATAAAAGGCCGTAGATTCCTTTGGGGAAGGCTGGGAGAAAGGTTAATAGCATAAATTTTTGGCAGTATACTGAGGTCCTTCCTTCCGGGGACTCAGCCTTCCCTTCATTCAAGGGGTTGTGGATCTGTAAACTTGCTTAAGTCTGGAAATTGACTGAGGGGCTATGACTCTCTAGTCCAGCGATTCAAGTTAGATTCCTGTTTACTTGACATTGAATTCCTCTGCTTATACAGATCAAGTAAATATTTAGTAGATTTCCTATCTATTTCACTTCTAGGAACACCATGACTAAGTAGCTAATGCCAAAAGTCCATGTGAGTCAGACTATTCTGATTACTGCTTTGACTCCATTATGATAACTACATTCACTTTGTCTTTGTTGATTGAGTGCCGCAACTTGGCCCCTACCACCATGTCTTAATTCAGTTAGGTTAGCTCCCATTGTCAATCTAATTTACATAAAATAGAAATCACAGCAGTCTTCAAGGATGGTGGGGCTCCCTTCACAAATTTGTTCCTCACCGTTGTGT
Source organism: Trichechus manatus latirostris (assembly GCF_000243295.1). Classification (NCBI taxonomy): domain Eukaryota; kingdom Metazoa; phylum Chordata; class Mammalia; order Sirenia; family Trichechidae; genus Trichechus; species Trichechus manatus. Next base: position 274,085 of record NW_004444004.1, on the reverse strand, counting down.
TAAAAGGTGTGTCCTCTGGACACTTCATGTGTGGGTCTGTGGGGCTAATCTGATAAATCCACTCTAACATGCTAATTTCCTTAAGCCTTTGGGTACTTTCTTCTACAGTATAGCAAGGCAGTCCTGGAACTTTAACTTGATTTAGTGTAGGCCACTGCATAATACATGCTTCAGCGGCCCAACCAAATACACTATTAGATCTTTTCCTAACCACTCAAGCTGAAACATTGAATGAAGAATCTGTGCTTAGTGGGTCCGTATCAATAAACTCAGATCAGACTGATCCATCTCTATGTTCCTTGCACCATTATCCCACACCCTTAATAGCCATTCCCACACATATTCCCCAGGTTT
>NW_004444004.1:262879-272789 GCF_000243295.1 Trichechus manatus latirostris | reverse complement strand
AGAGAGAGAGAGAGAGAGAGAGAGAGAGGCCCTGGTGGCACAGTAGTTAGGCATTTGGCTGCTAATCAAAAGGTTGGCAGTTTGAATCCACCAGTTGCTCCTTGGAAATCCTATGGGGCAGTTCTATTCTGTTCTGTAGGGTCACTATGAGTAGATGTTTGGGTTTGGTGTTGGTTTTTATATAGAGAGAGATTTAGCTCAAGGAAATGGACCATTCGATTGTAGAGGCTGGCAAGTCCCAAGTCTGTGGATCAGGTGTCAGACATCAGATTGGAAGCTTCTCCTGATTCATGTAGCTACAGGGACTGATGAACCCAAGATCCACAGGTCAGACAGCAGGCTGCAAGCTCACGGCTACAAAAGCTGATGAATCCAACATCAGCAGGTAAGATGGTAGGCTGCTGGCCCAAGTCCCAAGAACCGGAGGTCAGATGCTGATGAGCCAAATTCAGGATCCAGAGCAGAGCAAAAGCAAGAAAGCTTTGCCAGAAAGTCCACATATATTGGATGCAGGCCACACCCCCAAGGAAACTCCCTTTCAACTGATTGGCTACTCAGAGCAGATCTCATCATGGAGATGATCACATTATATCAGAACTCATCATTGAAGTGATTACATCATTATACGACTGCCAAACTACATAACTGCCAAACCACTTAGAATCATGGCCCAGCCAAGCTGACACGCAAACTTCATGCACCATATTGTTTTCCATAGTGGTTGTACCATTTTACATTTCCATCAGCATCACATAAGAATTCCAATCTCCCCAAAACCTCTCTAACATTTTCTATTTTCTTTTTTCTTTTTTAATCAGTGCCAGTAATATCAGGGTGAGACGGTATCTCATTGTAGTTTTGATTTGCATTTCTCTAATGGCTAATGATTGCGAGAATTTCCTCATATATCTGTTAGCCACCTGAATGTCTTCTTTGGTGAAGTGTCTGCTCATATCCTTTGCCCATTTTTAAATTGGATTATTTGTCTTTTTATTGTTAGTGTGCAGTATCTGATAGATTTTAGAGATCAGACTCTTGTCAGATATGTCATAGCCAAAATTTTTTTCCCAGTCTCTAGGTTCTCGTTTTACTCTTTTAGTGAAGTCTTTTGATGAGCTTAAGTGTTTAATTTTTAGTAGATCCCAGTTATCTAGTTGATTTTCTGGTGTTTATGCATTGTTAGTTATGGTTTCTATCCTATTTATGCCACATATTAGGGCCCCTAGCATTGTCACTATTTTTTCTTCCATGATCTTCATAGTTTTTTGTTTTATATTTAGGTCTTTGATCCATTTTGAATTATTTTTTGTGTATGGTGTGAGGAATGGGTCCTGTTTCATTTTTTTTTACAGATGAACATCCAGTTTTGCCAGCACCATTTGTTAAAGAGACCATCTTTTCCCCATTTAATGGACTTTGGGCCTTTGTCAAAGATCAGCTGACCTTAGGTGGATGGATTTACATCTGGGTTTTCAATTCTGTTCCATTGGTCTATGTGTCTGTTGTTGTACCAGTACCAGACTATTTTGACTACCATGATTGTATATTAGGTTCTGAGATCAGGTAGTGTGAGGCTTCCTCCTTTATTCTTCTTCCATAATGCTTACTTATCCAGGGCCTCTCTCCTTTCCATATAAGGTTAACTATTAGTTTTTCCAACTCTTTAAAGAATGTTGTTGGTATTTGGATCAGGATTGTATTACATCTGTGGATTGCTTTGGACAGGATTGACATTTTTACAATGCTGAATCTACCTATCCGTGAGCATGGTATGTTTTTCCATTTATGTGGGTCTTTTTTGGTTTCTTGCAGTAATGTTTTGTAGTTTTCTTTGTATAGGATTTTATGTCCCTGGTTAGATTTATTCCTAAGTATTTTATTAGGTGCTATTATAAATGGTATTGTTTTCCTGGTTTCCTTTTCGTAGTGTGAAGGAATCCAACTGATTTTTGTATGTTAATCTTGTATGCTGCTACTCTGCTGAATCTTTCTATTAGTTCCAGTAGTTTTCTTGTGGAGTCTTTAGGGTTCTCTCTGTATAGTATCATATCATCTGCAAATAGGGATAGTTTTACTTCTTCCTTTTCAATTTGGATGCCCTTTATTTCGTTTTCTTGCCTTATTGCTCTAGCTAGGACTTCCAGCACAATGTTAAATGGGAATGGTGATAAATGGCATCCTTGTCTTGTTCCTGTTCTCAGGGGGAATGCTTTCAGCCTCTCTCCATTAAGAATGATGTTGGCTGCTGGTTTTGTATAGATGCTGTCTTAGTTATCTAGTGTTGCTATAACAGAAATACAAGTTGATGGCTTTAACAAAGAGAAATTTATTCTCTCACAGTTTAGGAGGCTATAAGTCTGAATTCAGGGCGCCAGCTCCAGGGGAAGGCTTTCTCTCTCTGTCGTCTCTGGAGGAAGGTCCTCGTCATCAATCTTCTCCTGGTCTAGGAGCTTCTCAGTGCAGGGATCCTGGGTCCAAAAGATGCGCTGTACTTCTGGCACTACTTTCTTGGCTGTATGAGGTCCCCCGGCCCTGTGCTTCAGCTCTGCCTTCTGGGCCCACTGGAATAGCCACTGTGCTCCCTCAGTTTTGGACTGTCCCATTCTCCTAGTCCATCTGAGTGTCGACCCTACACCCTCGGCCCTGGCAGGCCTCATTCTTCTGCCCCGTGGGCATGGCAGCCCCACCCCCTCAGCTTTGAGCATGGATCTGGCCTCATGCCACTGGCACTCGTAAAAGGTAGCCCCACACTCTGGAACCAAGTTGATGAAGATCTGACTCTTTGAAACCTAGGAGACTGTGGCTCCACCCTCTGAGACTCCAGAGGTTGTAATCCTACAGTTTGAGACTGAGGCAACAACTCTGCTTCCTATGTTCCTTGTCTCTGCAGCTTCTGCTTCCTGGTTCCTTGGCCTCTGTGTTCCTTGGGCCTCACTGCCCGCATCTGCCCTACTGGAGCAAGTGTTCCAAAGCTCTTTAGCTCCACCAATAAGTGCCTGGAGGCACCCCAACTCCACCAGTAAACTACAGCCCAGAGGCAGTTAGCTCTCTTTCTCCATGGGTTGGCTCCAGTGCCATCTTGTGCAGGTCTCCTGGTTCCGATGCTGCCATTTCTCGGCTGCTACCGTTTCTCTGCTGCTACCATTTCTCTGCTGCTGCTTCTTGCCATCTGCACGGTCACCCATGTAACAGCTTTCTTCATTTCCTTCTGAGTCCTCACCAGAATTGTCTGACATCCATAATTTCACCAATAGTCTTTTCAAGGCAATCTAGGCATTTACTATTAGGCACTTCAAAACTCTTCCAGTCTCTACCCAGGCACAGTTTCAAACCTGCTTCCACATTTTAGGTATCTGTTAGAGCAGCACCCTACCCTTTTGGTACCTAATTCTATCTTAGTTATCTAGTGCTGCTTTAACAGAAATATCACAAGTGGTTGGCTTTAACAAAGAGAAATTTATTCTCTCATAGTTTAGGAGGCTAGAAGTCCAAATTCAGGGTGCCAGCTCCAGGGGAAGTCTTTCTCTCTCTGTTGGCCCTGGGGGAGGGTCCTTGTCATCAATCTTCCCCTGGTCTATGAGCTTCTTAGTGCAGGGACCCTGGGTTCAAAGGACGTGCTATTCTACTGGCTCTTGTTTCTTGGTGTTATGAGGTCCACTTGTCTCTCTGCTTGCTTTTCTTTTGTATCTCAAAAGAGATTGGCTTAAGTTGTAGATTAATCTTGTAGATTGAGTCTTGCCTCATTAACATAACTGCCTCTAATTCTGTCTCATTAACATCATAGAGGTAGAATTTACAACACATTGGAAAATCACATCAGATGACAAAATGGTGGACAATCAACAATACTGGGAATCATGGCCTAGCTAAGTTGACACACAACCTTAACCATCACAGATGCCCTTTATTATGTTGAGGAATTTCCCTTCTCTTCCTATTTTATTGAGAGTTTTTATCAGGAATGGGTGTTGGACTTTATCAAATGCCTTTCTGCATCGATTGAGATGATCATGTAGTTTTTTTTCTTTTGTTCTATTTATGTGGTGGATTACACTGACTGATTTTCTAATGTTGAACCATCCTTGCATGCCTGGTATGAATCCCACTTGGTTGTAGTGTTTTTTTTTTTTTGATGTGATGCTGAATTATATTGGCTAGAATTTTGTGAATTTTTGCATCAATATTCATGAGAGATATTGGTCTGTAATTTCCTTTTTTTGTGGTGTCTTTGCCTGGCTTTGGTATCAGGTTAGGCTGGCTTCATAGAATGAATTCAGGAATATCCCTTCCTTTTTCTATGCTCTGAAATAGTTTGAGTAGTACTGGTGTAAGCTCTTCTCTGAATGAATGTTTGGTAGAGTTCTCCAGTGAAGCCATCTGGGCTGGGCCTTTTTTTTTTGTTGGGAGTTTTTTTTTTTTTTTTTTAATCTTTTCAATCTCTTCTCTTGTTATGGATCTGTTCAGATTTTCTACCTCAGTTTGTGTTAGTTTAGGTATGTAGTGTGTTTCTAGAAATTTGTCCATTTCCTCTAGATTTTCATATTTGTTGGAGTATAGTTTTTCATAGTACTCTGTTATGATCCTTTCTATTTCAGTTGTATCTTCCATAATGTCTCCCATCTCATTTCTTATTTGGGTTATTTGTTTCTGCTCTTGTTTTTCTTTTGTCAGTTTGGCCAATGGTTTGTCGATTTTGTTGATCTTTTGAAAGACACAACTTTTGGTCTTGTTGATTCTTTCTATTGTTTTTCTGTTCTCTATTTCATTTGTTTCTGCTCTGATGTTTATTATTTCCTTTCTTCTGGTGACCTTGGGCTCTTTTTGCTATTCTCTATTTGTTCAAGTTGTAGGGCTAATGTTTTTATTTTGGCCCTTTCTTCTTTTTTGATGTGTGCATTTATTACTATAAATTGACCTCTGAGCACTGCCTTTGTTGTATCCCAAAGGTTTTGGTATGTTGTGTTCGCATTCTCATTTGATTCTAGGATTTTTTTTATTTCATTTTGATTTCTTATATTACTCAGTGGTTTTTAAGCAAGGTGTTATTCATTTTCCAAGTTTTTATTTTTTCCCTTGCTCATCTTGTTATTAATTTCTACTTTTATGGCACTGTGATCAGAGAAGATGCTTTGTATTATATCATTGTTTCGGATTTTATTGAGGGTTGCTTTGTGGCCTAAAATGTGGTCAATTGTGGAGAGTGTTCCATGTGCATTGGAAAAGAAATGTATACTTTGTTGCTGTTGGGTGGAGAGTTCAATAAATGCCTATGAGGGCAAGTTGATTGATTGTGGCCTTTAGATCTTCTGTATCTTTGTTGAGTTTTTTTCTAGATGTTCTCTCTTTTACCGAGAGTGGTGTGTTGAAGCCTCCTACTACTATTGTGGAACTGTCTATTTCTCTTTTCCATGTTGTTAGAGTTTGTTTTATGTATTTTGGAGCCCTGTCACTGGGTGCATAGATATCTATTAAGGTTATATCTTCTTGGTATATTGTCCCTTTAATCATTATATAATGTCCTTCCCTGTCTTTTATGGTGGATTTTTCCATAAAGTCTATTTTGTCTGAGATTAGTATTGCCAATCCTGGTCTTTTCTGGTTGCTGTTTGCTTGATATATTTTTTTCCATCCTTTGATTTTTAATATGTTTTTAATATATGTGTTTGTGTCTAAGGTGTTTCTCTTGTGACAGTGTATTGATGAGTCACTTTTTTTATCCATTCTGTCACTCTCTGTCTCTTTACAGGTGCATTTAAGTTGTTTACAGTCAGTGTGATTGTCAATAGGTATGAGTTTATTGCTGTCATTTTGTTGTGCTTTTTTTTTGTGCTGCTGATATTTTCTTTGTTCCTCATTCTTTCCTGTGCTGAGTTCATTTTGTTTGTAGAATTTCTTTTCATTTCTTTTGTTATTATAGATTTTGTGTTTATTAAATCTTTATGTTTTTCTTCTTTTTTATTTTGATGAGTAGGTTTGTTATCTATTTTTGTGGTAATGTAGAAATTTACACTTATCTTCCTAAGTTTAAACTAGTCGTTTATTACTTGATATCACCTTGATTTCCTCTCCATTTGAAAGTTCTATATCTATACTGTTTATTCACCCTTTCATTGCTTTGCATTGCTGTCATTTACAAATTGACATCTCTGGTTCCCTGTATTAAATCTTCTAGTTTTGTTTTATCATTAAGAGTTCTTTAACTAGATTGGTATCTGGCTGATGCTGTCCTTTGTCCTAGACTCAGGTTGTTGTCTAATGTTGTTGATTCTTTAACCAAAGGATGCCATTAATATTTATTGTAAGTTTGGTTGGTTTTTTTACAAATTAACTTATATTTCTGTTTATCTGGAAATGTCCTAATTTTGCCATAATATTTGAGAGATGGTTTTGCAGGATATATTATTCTTGGTTGTTAGTTTTTTTTTTCTTTCAAGATTTTATATATGTCATCCATTGTCTTCTTGCCTACATAATATCTTCTGAATAATCAGAACTTAGTCTTATTGTTTGCCCTTTGTAAGTGACTTTTCTTTTTTCTTGAGTTGCTCTCAGGATTCTTTCTTTGTCTTTGGTTTTGGCAAGTGTGATTGTGCTATGTCTTGATGACTTTCTTTTGGAGTCTATCCCATGTGGGGTTTGTTGAGCTTCTTGAGTGGTTAGATTTTCGTCTTTCATGATATTAGGGAAGTTTTCTGCCAGCAAATCTTCAATAATCTTCTCTGTGTTTTCCATTTTCTCCCCCTGTTGTGGAACTCTGATCACATGTAAATTTTTGCTCTTGATTATGTCACATAATTCTTAGGTTTTCTTCATTTTTCTTCATTCTTTTCTCTGATTTTTTCTCAAAGTGGCATCCATGTATTTGTTTTCAATCTCACTGATTCTGCTGTTGTTTCAAATTTGCTCCTAAAACCGTCTATTAAGTTTTCCATTTCTGAAATTTTGTTATTTATCTTTTGGATTTCTAGTGGCTGTTTTTGTATGATTTCTAATTGTCTATTTTTATTTTTTGTTCTTGTGTTATTCTCCTGAATTCTTCTATTGCTTTGTGTTTTCCTTGATTTTGGCTGTTTTCATTGGTTTTGTCTGTGTTTTCCATGATTTTGTCTATTTATTCCTTGTTTGTTTCTGTGTTCTCCTTGAGCTCTTTTCTAATCTTCTGGAGAGCCCTAAGTATTAGTCTTTTGAACTCAATATCAAGTACTTCCACTGCCTTTTACTCCACTGGAAGGTCATCTGAGTCTTTATTTTGGTCACTTGTTGGAGCCCTCTTGTCCTGCTTTTTTATATGTTTTGATATTGTCTACTGCCTCCAAGACATTCAGGTATTATTTTCTTTATTTATTGATTGTATGTTTGTTTCATTCTGCTTTTTGTTTTGTTTTGATATGTCTGGACAGGTGGGCTGGGTGTGCTTTGTTGTTTGCTCGTCTGTGGGCATGATAGCGCTCACCACCTTGTCTGGATGGGCAGGGAAGGTTGCTTTTCTGTGATGCAGCAGGGAAGGGCTGGTGGGTGGGTAGGGCATGGGGCTGGGATTCTCAGCTGGAGGGCATCTGTACAGGGCCGGCAGGAAGGGAGTGACATGAGGTTGGGTTGCTAGGCTGTGGTGCAATAGGACTGGCCTGCAGGAAGGAGGGATGTGGGGCTGGGTCACTTGGCCACAGTGCAGCAGGGTGGAACCAGCAGGTGGGAGGGGCATAGGGCCCAGGTGCTCAGCTGTAGGTCAGGGGACAGGAGAGATGCAGGACTGGGTTACTTGGCTGCAGGGCAGTGGGGAGGGAGATGCACTGGACCAGGTCCCTCAGCTGCATAGTAGCAGGTCAGGAAAGGTGTAGGGCTGGTTTTCTCAGCTGTGGCATGATGGGGTGGAGACAGTGGAGAGGGAGGGGGCATGGGGCCAGGTTGTCGGGCTGTGCCAGAGCAGGGCAGAACTGGTGGGGAGGGAGAGGCACAGGCTGGGGTGCTCAGCTGTGGGGTAGCAGGGCAGAGCCAACAGGAAGGGAAGGGTGTGGGCATGGGATGGTTAGCTGTAGGGCAGCAGGTTGGTGCCAGTGGGCATGAGGGGTCCTGGACATGGGGCATGGGGTCAGGTCGCCTGGCTTATTGCAGTGGTGCAGAGCTGGAGGGGAGGGAAGGGGCACGGGCCAGGGTGCTCAGCTGTGGGGAAGCGGGGCAGAGCCAGTGGGGAGGAAGGGGCACAGGCTGTGGTGCTCAGCTATGGGGCAGTGGGGCAGAACCAGAGGGGAAGGAGGGGCATGGGCATGGGGCACTTAGCTGTGGGGTAGCAGGGTGGTGCCAGTGGGGAGGGAGTGGGTGTAGGCATAGGACTGGGTCGCCTGGCTGCAGTACAGCAATGCAGAGACAGAGGGGAGGGTGGGGATATGGGCTGGATTGCCTGGTTGCAACACAGCAGGGCTGAGTCATCTGGGAGAGAGAGGCCCAGGCCAGGCACTCAGCTGCAGGGCAGTGAGATGGAGCCAGCGGTGAGGGAGGGCACAGGCTGGAGCATTAAGCTGTAGGGCAGTGGGGTCGAGCTGGTGGCGAGGGAGGCGGCATGGGCACAGGGCTGGATTGCCTGGCTGCAGCACAGTAGATCAGACCCTGCAGAGAGGGAGGGGGTGCGGGTCTGGGTCACTCCACTGTGGTGCAGCTGGACTGGCCAGTAGGGAGGGAGCTGTGCAGAGCTGGGTTGCTAGGCTGCAGTGCAGTGAGGTGTAGCAGGTGCGAAGAGTGAAGCGGGAGGGGGGCAAACGGGGGCAGATGGGTCTAGAAGGGGATGAATGGGGGGCTTGTACTGTGGCCCTGGCAGACAGGGCTGTTGGTGTGGGGCAGTTACTGCCACTACTCGCCAGAAGGGTGGGTGTTGTAGGAGCGTGCTCCTCTTGTTACCATGTAAGAGTGGGCACTTCCTTGAGTTGCAGCTGGCCAACAGGAACTTAGTTTGCTCTGGGTGTGTTTGCACCATTCCTCTGTCATTGGGAGTTCCATGAAGGTGCCTTTCTGTGCTCTTTGTGCAGAGTTTTTGGCTTTATCTCAAGATGGCTGCACTGTGCCATGCCAATTGGCAGGGAACCTCCACCCTGTATCTCTACTTGTTCACACTTTTCTAGCAGTTTCTTCTCAGTGGCTTCCGATCTAATACTTTATCCTTTCATTTAAAGTTCAGAGTTCCAGGAGTGATGTCTGTATCTACTCTACTTGGTTTTTCGGGTCTTTGTTGCAGAGGGATGACTTGGTGCATCTGACTAGTCTGCCAATCTTGGGTATAAAACCCCCTAGGTACTACAAGGATGTATCAGCTAGATCCCAAAAGTTATTAGGCTGTAGAAATAATCACACAGCATGTCCCTTTTGCAAAAAAAAAAAAAAAGGAAACCTATAAGATTTGGATGGCTGTCAATCTGTAATAACTCTCTAACAGAAGATTGGCTTGAACAGACTATCCAAACCATTCTGACGCTGGATATCCACACTGGAAACAATGTAATTATATGCTCCAGAAGGATATATATTTTTTAAAATATATGTGGAGGATCAGACTACCCTAGTAAATCAAACCATAACCCAAGTGACAAACCCTATGCATGGGCATTTCCCTGTTTAGATGGATGGCATATGGTAGGCCAATCCACTCTGGGACAACTAGAATTACCTCTTAATATCCATACCTATGATGAGAGTAAACACTGAACTAATGACCTAAACCTCCTAGTCAGGAATCTGAGGGAAATCAAAGACACTTATGGATATTATAACTTTATACATAAATACCCTAGTATGGGATATAGATTTCTTTTTTTTTTTCACTTTTTTAAAAATTGTACTTCAGGTGAAGGCTTACAGAACCAATAGTTTCTCATGAAACAGTAGCACACATATTGTTTTATGACATTGGTTAACAACCCCA
>NW_004444004.1:233774-261821 GCF_000243295.1 Trichechus manatus latirostris | reverse complement strand
TTTTTCATGGGTTTTTACAATAGAGGTCTCATACAATATTTGTCCTTTTATGATTGACTTATTTCACTCAGCATAAGGGATATAGATTTCTTAGATCATTTTTCTCTTTTTTTGGAGTAGCCCAACTAGAAAGAGCTGTCTGAAACACGTCAGCCACTATGCAACAGATGGATAATAACATTGCAGATAATCTTGTAGCACAACAAGAATCATTGTCATTCTTGGTTAAAGTAGTTTTAGATCACAGAATAGTTCTTGACTTTTGCCTGGCTCAACAAGGATTGGTATGTGCCATCACTAACACCTCTTGTACCTGGATAAATAATTCTGGACAAGTAGAGCAGGGCATAAGAAAAATTCAACAGATGGCCACCTGGCTCCATACAGAAAATACTAGTGGCACTAATAATTGGTTTGGCATTTTAGATTGGCTACCTAATGGTATTAAATCTTCATTCAATTCTATAGTCAAAACAGGTCTAGTTATACTCCTTACTGTTGTAATTTTCATGTTTAATCAAATGTTTCTTTTCCTGTACCACCTGGCTCTGAACCCAAACATTTGTCCCCACACATGAACAGTGTACCATGTGTTTCGAAGAAATGGTTGAAACAACTATAGTTTCATCCATTTCCTAACTTAATGTTTGATATACTTCACCCACTCACAGAGGTTTGACCTCACATCTTCATTAGAAGTCTTCAGTCTGTCAAGTTTTTCCTCCTCATTCAGCCTTGTTCTGTTCACATCCTCAGCAAAAAAATCACTTAAGCAGAGTACTTAAGCAATGGCATGGCAAAATACTATGGTAAGATGCCTGTGTTTGTGTCTGGCCATCTGTCTGATGACATCCAAACCATGTCATTCATTTGATAACGTCCAGGGTCTTAGAACAGCCTACAAGGTAAGCAACCACCCATTTAACCACTTAAACCCTTGGAGAAGATAGGTTAATCCTTTGTGGGAGACATGAGACCAGCTTGCCCTGAAGATGAGGCCCTACAAATAGCAAGGTAACAATCTTGACCCAAGGACAAAGTCCATGCATAAGAAAGGTACTCTAAAGTGTGATCATCAAATTTCTTGATCAAAAGGGGAGAGTGAGGAAGAGCATTCCAAAACTATGACTCCTGACAGACTAGGACTTCTAGCTAAAATCTAGGTCAAATCTCTCCTTGTCCTAAGTGACTCCATCTTAGATTTCTAAATTCAACTTCTGTCATACAATGCAGCCTGTCCCTCCTGTAAAATTTCCACTCTACCTTGACCTAGCAAATGCAGTTTTACCTACTCTACTCTACTAAAAGAAGAGATTGTGGTTAGAAATAGCCGAAGTTAGGAAAAGATAATCCAGACCTGTGCAAGTGTTAGACAAGATGTTAAAAATGTGACTCAGTGTCTAAGCCAAGTTTCCTTTGGATCCCCTAAAAATAGTTTTCTGATTGCTTTACAGTGTTCTGTATGACTATATTTTAAGTGTTACAGGAATCTCATGGTCAACCAGATCCTGTCACCTGGAGCCAACCTTGCAAAAGTGGCAAACTCCTGCAAAGGTGTCAGCTGAGACTCTGCCACCTGCAACTCTGTAAATGTTAACCAATAAAAAATGTTTTAGCTGTAACCTTCTGTTTGTGGTTGTTTTCTTCATAATCTTCTGTATCACTGCAATCCCCTGAAGCATTTTGTTCAGACTGTTCTGGCACTGTGTTTCCCATTTTGCAGAATGCTTCTTTGCCATAATAAAACTGTTTTTAAACTTCAACAGACTCTTGGGTTTTTCCACTACAACAGGCCACATCTCATTAGCGAGCGGGGTCTTCACAGTGAAAAGTGATACACATATGTGAGTTTCAGTTTCACTTACTGCTGGATAATTAGGGGAGCCCTGGTGGTGAAGTGGTTAAGTGCTCAGCTGCTGACAGTTCAGCGGTTTGAACACACAAGCTGCTCTGAAGGAGAAAGATGTGGTAGTCTGCCTCTGTAAAGATTACAGCCTTGGAAACCTTTGGGGGCAGTTCTACTCTGTTCTATAGGGTCACTATGAGTCAGAATTGACTCCATGGCAATGGGTTTGGGTTGGTTTGGATCATTAGGTCAGGCCAAATTTGTTCTGAAGATCTTAGCTTCTTAGATTCAGAGGAGAGGGAGTAGTCTAAGCTGCATTTTCCAATCTTTTTTTTTTGAGAACCCTACAACAGAAAGATGGAAAAAGGGGAAGGAGAGGTTACCAAGCCTATTCTGAAATCAAGTTTTTATTAATAAACGATACTTTGCTTGCCATTCTACTATTGTTCCTTGTGTATATAGTGTCCTCAGCAGGAAGCCTTGAGGTGAAGGGTGAGTGGTAGGATTCAGGCATAAATACTCCACCTTGAACTTCCAACACCTAGAAAGGTTTGCCCAGAGTCAGTCTTGTCCCAGCCTATGTCTACACTAGGAAGAGAGGGCACATGTGTTCAATTTTCTCACTTTCCACTGATCTCTAAGGACTTGGGGAGTAATTCAATTTAAATTCAAATTCTAAATTGAGCTGCTAGCTATGTGTAGCTCTTTCACGGACATTCAGAAGTGATCTGACTATTCTACTCCTAGGTATCTATCTTAGGGACCTAAAAGCAATGACACGAACAGACATATGTACACCAATGTTCACTGCAGCATTATTCACAATAGCAAAAGGTGGAAACAACCTAAGTGTTCATCAACAGATGAATGGATAAACACAATGTGGTACATACATATAAGGGAACTTACTACTCAGCCTTAAAGAAAAATGAAGTCCTGACACATGCTACAACATGGATTAACCTCAAGCTGAGTGAAATAAGTCAATCACAAAAGGACAAATAATGTATGATCTCATGTATATGAAATGACAAGAATAGGTAACTATATAGACACCAATGGTTACTAGTGGTTACCAAGGGTTGGGGGAGGGAGGGGAAAGCACTCACTAGTAAGTGGTGAATTTTTGTCTATGGCAATGGAAAAATTGGCATCTCCAAAGGGTAATGGTTACACAACCAGACTAATGTAGCTGTTACCATTTAGGTGTACACCAGGAAAAAAAAGGGTGAAATGGCAAGTAAAGTATTTATATAATTATATAATTTTACAATTACAACAGCAGCAAAAAAACAAAAAAAAGCCGCTCCTGTTGATATTACTTAAACCAAATATATATATTTGTCAATATATACACACACGTTGCCGTCAAGTCAATTCTGACTCATAGTGACCCTGTAGGACAGAGTAGAACTGCTCCATAGGGTTTCCAAGGAGCACCTGGTGGATTCAAACTGTTGACCTTTTGGTTAGCAGCCGTAGCTCTGAACCACTATGCCACCAGGGTTTCCGAGATATATATATACACATACTACTCAGGTACTATTCATGATACTACTTAGGTACAACTAAACACTTCTTGGGATTAGTTTTCTGTGTTCGAAGGTTTAGGGTCATGGCTTCGTGGGTTTATCCAGTCAATTGGCCTAATGGCATTTTTAGAATTACTCTTCTACCTCCTAGTTCATTGAGTAGATCCTGGGGTCTTAAAAGCTTGTGAGTGGCAACCCAAGATACAAAATTGGTCTCCATTCACCTGGAACAGCAGAGGAGGGAGACCTAGGGATCAGAGAAGGGAATGGACTGCAGGTTTAATAGCTTCCATAAACTACTACCTCCATCATCATAAGACCAGAAGTAATGGATGGAGCCTGGCTACCATTACTGAATGTTTTGATCAAGGACGCAATAGATGGATCTTGATCAAAAGGAGGAAAAACATGGAACAGAATATCAAACTCATATGGAAACCAGGCTTACTGCATCCAGTGAGACTGGGGGAATCCCCGAATCTAATGCACGGAAAGACTCTTCCAACTTTGAACCAAAACTATCCCATGAAGCCATCATTAAAATAAACAAAAGTTTAGCCCAATTAATAATGTTTGTCTCGAGCATAGTGTTTTTATAAAGAAGTATTTATATGAGTGTAAACTGACAATTAATCTAAAGCACAGATGAAAACTTTAAGAGGCAGAGAGCCTGAATTAATGGTGATGAAGCAACATGGGTAGAGATAGAATAGTGACACAATGTGAAGTATGTAAACAATGTTATTGGACTGTTCATGTAAAAATTTTGAATGTATGTATGTTTGGTTGTGTATATTGCCACCAAAAACAAAACATTTAAAAAAAGAAGTGACCTGACTATGTATGTGAACTTGTTAGCCTGGGAGAAGGGGTTTAGCCTTGGGTTCACAATGAAATTTTTCCTGCTCAAAAATACCCATGGAAACTTGTTTAATTATCAAAACATTTTTGGAAATCTGATGACAATTTCCATATGTAAGAAAAGATTAAAATAAAAGACAGATAATCTTATCTGATTCCTTTAATGGATATTTAATACTTTCTGAGATGGGAGCAGTGTGGTAGGAAGGAAAGAGCACTGAGCATCAGGAGAATTGACTCAGATACTTGTTCAGGTTCTGTCATTTATTATCCATAATATCTTGGACAAGTCAGTTTCCTCATCTCTAAAGTGAGGACACTCTAGCCTATCAACCAGATTGTTAGCAATGAAGTTCAAATGGATAGCTATATGAGGAAAATACTCTAAAAATGGGAAAATGTTATATAAAGTTGTATTTTAATAAGCACCATGAAAGGAACTTCAGCATAATAGTCTGCCTTTAAAAATGCAGACATAAGGCCTGGAAATTTCTGGGAGAAGCCCTTGGAGAACTGGCATAAAAGCCATTCATGTCAATTGCCAGAAAAGATAAAGCTCATGGCTTCACTCCTAGAGGTAGCTGAAATAATTTCAATTTTTCTTTCTCTGCCCACCTTTTCTGGACACCGATTTCCTAATCAACTTGGGGAAGCTCTCCAAGAGGCTGTGCATGTGAAGCTGTGGATATGTGAGTAGTAGCTTTGTGAGAAATGCTGGAAGTAGTGACATTTGCTGGTTGCCATTGGCAATAGCTTACAAAATCTGCAGTTCATGTTATTTCTCCAAAGCTAGGCTGCTTGCGCATTTGAGAGAAATGATCATATTATGCTACTCAGACTGCAATCAGCATATTAGGAAAAGGGATTTTTTTTCTGGAAACCACTTCAAGGAGTCATACTATTTAAACTCTAAAAAGGTCTTGGGAAGTTTTCAAATTTTTATCTAAAATGGTGGAAAGACTTACAAATAATCCATAAAAGAATTACCACAGGCACAAGAACAACACTAAAATTGGTATGAGAAATTCAAACTGACCAAAACATTTCCTGAAACATAAAAAGTAAAATGAAGGTAGAGCCATGGGAATAAAAATAAAAATGATCAAAGGTAGGAGAGTTTCTTTCTTTGTTTTTTTTTTTTTTTTTTTTTTTTTAAGAAAGGGAAGGGTGGAGATACTAGTCTTTGTGTAATGTATTACATATTTTTGGTATACCTTTCCACTCCTTATACATACAGAAAACCATAAATGGGCACATGAGAAGTTAATAGAAAGGAAAATGTTGTTCTTACTATCTGAGTAGAAGGTAATAATTTTTAAATGCAGATGTTTGCAATGCTTTCTTATATTTATTTTTGTGAATTCAAGACAATCACATGCAGTTGGAGATACCACAGCTGAAACCAGATAGAACAGAGTAGGTTTACAAAGAGAGAAACAGAGGATTAAAATTATTAAAATTAAAAATACTTACATAAAATAGTATGCAAAAGTGAAGGCAGTGGTTGTGTTAGGGTGGTAACATTATATGTGATTTTATTTTATTGTCTGTATTTTCCAAATGTGCCTTTAAGGGCTTATATTGTTTTTCAGACTTTTTTTTTTTTAAGTTAAGAGGGGGGAAAAAGACAGATTAATCTCAAAAGAACAACAATAAAACTGACAGCTTAACAGCACCAATAGAAGCCAGGAGACAATGGGATAATCTTGTCAAATTTCTGGGGGAGAAAAGCAACCCAGAATTTGGTATCCAGCAAAAAAAACTTTCAAAAATAAAGGTGAAGAGACTCACACAAATATGACTAATTGATGTTTTAAATTTTATCATGTCAAAATATATGTAACAAAAAATTTCTCATTTTATCCATTTTAAGTGTTCAATTCAGTAACATTAATTACATTCTCCAGGTTGTGCAACCATTATCTCTATCTACTTCCAAAAGTTTTTCATCATCCAAAATAGAAACTCAGTACCCTTTAATAAATAACTTCACATTCTTTCCTTCCCCCAGCCCCTGGAACCACCAATAAATTTTTTTCTCTATGCATTAGCTTATTCATTTCATATAAGTGGGATCATACAATATTTGTCCTTTTGTGTTTAACTTATTTTCCTTATGTTTTCAAATTTCATTCATGTTGTAGCATATATGAGAACTTCATTTCTCTTGATGACTGAATAATATTCCATTGTATATATATACCACATTTTATTTATCCTTTCATCTGTTGATGAACACTGGGGTTGTTCCACTTTTTGGCTATTGTGGAACAATGCTGCAATGAACACTGGTGTACAAGTATCGGTTTGAGTCTCTGCTTTCATGTCTTTTGGGTATAAACCTATGAGTGGAATTGCTGGGTCGTATGGTAATTCTATGTTTAGCTTTTTGAGGAACCGCCAGACTATTTTCCACAGTGGCTGCATTATTTTACATTCCCACCAGCAATGCACAAGTGTTCTAATTTCTCCACATTCTCATCAACACCTGTTGCTTTTGGGTTTTTTAAATTATAGCCATCCTAGTTGGTGCGAAGTGATACCTCACTGTGGTTTTGATTTGCATTTCCCTAATGACTAATGATGTTGACCATATTTTCATGTGCTTGTTGGTCATTTGTATGTCTTCTTTGGAGAAATCTCTATTCATGTCCTTTGCCCCTGTTTTGATTGGGTGTTTGTCTCTTCACCAAATGATGCTAGGAGGATATGGAGCAAGATGGCAAAGTGAGTGGATGCTCCCATTTACTACCCTGGCAACTAGCTCACAAATAAAACAAGCACAGACTGAGATATCAGAACTCTAGACAGCAGTTGAGGTTTTGGAGAGTCAGGATGAGTCCAGAAGAAGGGGAGAGGAGGAATGGGGTAGGCACAAAAGCCAGGAGATCCTACCTGCTAACATTGGGAATGTTTGCTCATTGCAGCCATTTTGGGAAAGGGCCAGGTAACACCCCAAGCAGGGAACACAGAAAAGGAGGTAATATGAGAAAGCACTAGCCTGATTTTTTTTAAGGCAGCGCAAATTGGCTGTGGGAGTACGTGGACCACACAATTGGGAGGGGGTGAAGGGAGATTGTGGTGATGTGTGAGAGTGCAGTTGAATTTGCTGAGGCCCAAGACAGATGGGCATTAGGACTGGGAGAAAATGCAAGGGCAGGAGGGCAAGGAGAATACTTCAGACTGACAGGCTACACAGGAAATGGCCCACAGTAAGACACCATGGGAGTACCTGTGCAGGGGCATTGGTGAGGGAAAGACATAGAGAGCCCCCTCACCATCACCACAGGAAAGTTGAGCCCCACTGCTTACATCAGCATCTGTGACCAGCTAATCCCCCTGTCCTATGCGTGTGTACTGAATTCCAGAGACCAAGCATCTAGGACTCCTGAAATATCACTGGTGGGTGTGAGCCCTGGCCTTTTGGTTGGCAGCTGTGTGCTTGACCATTGTGCCACCAAGGTGTCCAATCAGAAAGTTTTTCTACAATACACAGAATACAAAATTTAAAGCAAAAAAAAAAAAGATACAAAATGGCCCAAGTTCAGCAAAAGAGAGTAAAACCAAATCCCAAGAGAAGAAGGAACAATCAAAAGCAAAACATAGAAATCTCTCTCATGGAGGACAGAATAATGCAAAGATTTGATAATTTACAGACTATGGTGCTAAATGTGTTTAAATAAACCAAAGAGCACACAGAAAACATACTAGCAGAGATCAGGAAACAAATGGAGGAATAAAATGAGAGACTTAAAAAAGAAATTGAAAACAAAAAACAAAACAAAGAGAACTACTGGAACTTAAGAATAAAACATTTGAATTAGAAAAAGTAAGAGAAACACTCAACAACAGTCAAATATAGAATAAATGAACTAGAAGACAAAATAACTGAATTTATCAAGTCTCAAGAGAAAAGAACAAAGAAAAGTGAACAAACCCAAATGGAAATGTGGGATTCAGTTAAGAAATCTGACATTAGAATTATTGGAATCCCAGAGCACCATGACAAGAATAAAGGCACAGAAACAATTTTCCAAGAGACAGTCAGAAAGAATTTCCCAGACCTGAACAGAGAACCAAGCCTGCAAATACAGGAAGCTACATGAACCCCAAACAGAAGAAACACAAAAAGATCAACTTCATGCCACATGCTAACAAAATTCTTGAAAATCAAAGACAAGGAAAGAATTCTGAAAGCAGCAAGAGAAAAACACAATATAACATACCATAATAATCAGTGCAGATTTCTCCCAAGAAACTCTAGAGGCAAGAAGACAATGGAAAGACATACATAAAGTACTGAACCAAAACAATTGCCAGTCAAGAATTCTTTACCCAGAAAAGTTGCCATTTGAGGGGGCAGTCAAGACATTCCCAGAGAAACAGAAGCTCTGGGAATTTGCCACTACCAGACCAGCTTTGCAAGTATTACTCAAGGGAGTACTCCAAAAGGAAAGGCAGGAGCATTAAGAAATAAGTACAAAGTAAATTTATCAAATATAGGTTGTATATTGATGTTAATGGAGACACACCAACAGAAATGGGGGAGGGAGGAGCATATCAGGAATAGATTATGTTAAGATTATATGTTAACTGTTGCTCATATGTTAAATGTTGTTGTAATTATAAGTTGTGTAATCACGAAGAAGAAACACTCAGAAGACAAGAAGGAAGATAAAAAAAGGCTCATCGCAAGAAAGCACCCCAATACAAACAAAAACAGAAAAATCAGAAAAAAACAAAGAAGATATGCAACACTCAAAATACAAATAGCAAAATGAGTGAGGTAGACACTTCATTTTCAGTAATAACCATAAATGTAAATGGTCTAAATGCCCTATGCAAAAGGCAGAGAGTGGCAGAATGGATTAAAAAAAAAACACATGACCACCCCTTTGCTGTCTACAAGAAATATACATTAGACATAAGGACACAAACAGACTGAAAATAAAAGGATGGAGAAAAATATTCCACACAACCAGTAAACAAAAAAGAGCAGGGTGGCCATACTGTTATCAGATAAAATAGACTTTAAATCAAAATCTCTTACAAGAGATAAAGAAGGACATTACATAATAATTACATAATAATAAAAGGGTCAATTAAGCAAGAGGATATAACAATTATAAACATATATGTATCTAACAGCAATGCACTAAAATACATGAAACAAATATTGACTAATATGAAAGGAGAAATAGACAATTCCACAATAACAGTAGGGGACTTCAACACACCACTTTCAATTAGACAGAACATCTAAAAGGAAAATCACTACGAACATTGAGAAATTAAAACTATAAGCCAATTGGTCCTAATGGACATATACAGAACACTCCACCCAACATCAGAACAATACATTCTTCTCCAGTGCACATGGATCATTTCCTAGAGTAAACCATATGCTAAGACACAAAACAAGTCTCAACAAATTTAAAAGGATTAAAATCATACAAAGCATCTTCTTTGACCATAACGGTATGAAGCTAGAAAGCAATAACAGAATAAATAAGGAAAAAAGAATAAATACATGGAAACTAAATAATACACTACCAAAATCTATTGGGTCATAGAAGAAATAAAAAGTGAAATAAAAAATTCCTATATCAAAGGAAAATGAAAACACAACATATAAAAACCTTGTGACACAGCAAAAGCAGTACTTGAGGGAAATTTATAGAAACAAATGCCTACATTAAAAAAGACAAAAGACACAAAATCATAAATTTCAACCGACAACTTGAACAAATAGAAAAGGAAGAGAAAAAGAAGCCATATGCTACTTGAAAAAAGAAATAATAAAGATCAGGGCAGAAACAAAATTGAAAATAGAAAAACAATTGAAAGAATAACAAAGCCAGAAATTGATTCTTTGAAAGGATCAATAAAATAGACAAACCACTGGCTAGACTGAGAAAAGAAAAAAAAAAAAAAAAAAAAGAAGAGGCAAATAACCAAATTAAGAAATGAAATTGGTGACATTATGCCTTAGTCATCTAGTGCTGCTATAACAGAAATACCACAAGTGGATGGCTTTAACAAAGAGAAATTTATTCTCACACAGACTGGGAGACTAGAAGTCCAAATTCAGAGTCCCAGCTCTAAGGGAAGGCTTTCTCTGTCGGTTCTGGAGGAAGATTCTTGTCATCAATCTTCCCTGGACTAGTAGCTTCTCAGTGCAGGCACCCCAGGTCCAAAGGACATGCTCTTCTCCTGGCACTACTTTCTTGGTGGTATGAGGCCCCCATTTTTCTCTGCTTGCTTCTCTCTTTTATATCTCAAAAGAGATTGGCTTAAGTTGTAGATTAATCTTACCGATTGAATTTACATAACTACAAGACAAACTGGGACAGTAGAGAACAGAGGACTTCCTGAGACTATCACTCTGAGACACTCTTTAAACCTAGAACTGAGCCTATCTCCTGAGATCATCTTTTAGCGAAATAGCAGAGTGGCACACAAAATAAAGGATATTACCCATAAAATCCATACCATCAGTATGAGACCAACAGGTCAACAATTACTCAAAAGCAAAGGTGAGAAGATAAGGGTGCAGAGATACTAGAGTACTGGAAAGGGAACAAACTGAACACATTTGAAGAGAATTTTGACACATTGTGATAAATTCAACTACTGTCACTGAACAGTTTGTGTGGAAATTGTCAAATGGGAACCTGACTTGCTGTGTAAACTTTCACCAAAACTCAATATTATTTAAAACAAACAAACAAATGATGCTGGGACAAGTGAAATGAAGTGGAATAAACTTGGACCCATACCTCACACTATATACAAAAATTAACTCAAAATGGATCAGTGATCTAAATATAAGCACTAAATCCATAAAATTCTTGGAACAAAACATAGGGTAAAGCTTCAAGATCTTGTTTTTTACAACAGATTGTTATACATGACACCAAAAGCACAAGCAACAAGGCAAGACAATGAAAAAAAAAAGGCAAATAGATTGGAAAAGAAGAAATAAAACTGCCCCCATTCACAGATGACATGGTTGTCTATGTAGAAAATCCCAAGGAATCTAAAAAACAAACAACACTCCTCCGCACACACACCCCCCCCAAAAAAAAAACACAAACCAAAAATCTCCTAGAGCTAAATGAGTTTAGCAAGGTCACAAAATATAAGGTCAACAGACAAAAAGCAACCATATTTTTTTTATATAGGCAATGTGCAACTGGAAACTTAATATTTAAAAAAAACTCAATACTACAAACAATAGTTCAAGAAAATGAAATCTTTAAGTATCAACTTAACAAAACATGTATAGGATCTGTATTATAGAAACTACAAAACACTCCTATAAATTTTTTAAAAAAGCTAAATAAATGGAGACATGTACTGTGTACACTGATTGGAAGACTCAACATAGTAAAGATGATAATTCTCTCCAAACTGATCTATAGTTTTAACACAGTTCCAATCAAAATCCCAGGAGAGTTTTTGTTTGTTGGTGGTGGTTTTTTTTTTTTTTTTTTTTGCAGATATATACTGATTCTGAAATTTATAAGGAAAGGCAAAGGTACTAGAAGAAGGAAAACAATTTTGCAAAAGAAGGACAAAGTTGGAAAACTATACAACTTGATTTTAAGACTTACTATAAAGCTACAGTAATCGCAGCAAAGTCGTATTGGTAAAGATTTAGACACATAGATCACTGGAACAGACTAGTTTAGAAATAGACCCTCATGAACATGGCCATTTGATTTCTGATGAAAGTACAAAAGCAATTCAATGGAGAAAGGATAGTCTTTTCAGCAAATGGTATGAGAATATTTGGACATCCATTCAAAAAAATATGAATCTCTACCTCAACCTCACACCTTATACAAAAATTAACTCAAGATGATGAAACCTGAAACTACAAAATGTTTAGAAGAAAATACTGGAGAATATCTTTGTGACCCGAGTTAAGTAAAGATTTCTTAAACATGACCCATAAAAGAAAATGATAAATTGGACTTCATCGAAATTAAATACTTCTGCTTTCTGAAAAACACTGTTAATATAATGAAAAGAAAAAGCTAGTGACTGGAAGAAAATATTTGTAAATCACAAATAAAAAAAAAAGACATATCCAGAATAGGTAAGGAAATCTCAAAATTAATCAGTTAGAAAAAAAAATTAAAAATTGGGCAAAATACTTGGACACTTCACTAAAGAGGATATAATGGGATGACAAAAAAGCACATGAAAAGATGTTCCACATCATTAGGTATTAAACTAGTTGCTGTGGAGTCAATTCTGACTCATTGTGACCTCACGTGTGTCACAGTTGAACTGTGCTCCATAGGTTTTTCAATGGCTGGTTTTTTGGAAGTAAATTGCCAGGCCTTTCTCCCAAGATGACTCTGGGTGAACTCAAACTGTCAAACTTTTGGTTAGCAACTGAGTACATTAACCATTGTACCACTTAGAAACTCCCATTGGCTCTTAGAGGAAATGCAAATTAAAAGCACAATGAGATACCACTGTGCACTAATTAGAAGGCAAACACAACAAAAACAAAATAAAATCCTGACAATATCAATTGCTGGAGATGATGTGGAACAACTGAAACTCTCATACATTGTTGGTTGAAATTTAAAATGGTACAACCACTTTGGAAAATGCTTTGACAGTGTCTTACAAATTTAAACATGCACTCACCATATGAACTAGAAATCCCACACCTGGGTACTTACCCTAGAGAAATGAAAACTTATGTTCACACAAAAACCTGCATATGAATGTTTATAGCAGCTCTACTTATAATCAACAAAACCTGGAAATAAGCAAATGTCCATCAGTGGGTGAATATATAAACTGTGGTACATCCATATAATGGAACATTATTCTGCAATAAAAAGGAACACAAAATGACTGGTGAATTTCAAATGTGTTGTGCTGAGTAAAAGCCAGTCTCAAAAGGTCACATACTGTATGACTCCAATTATATGACATTCTCAAAAAGTCAAAACTATAGTCATAAAGAACTGATCAGTGATTGCCTGAGGTCAGGGGTTGGAGAAGAGTGTGACTATAAAGGGGATAGCAAGGGGGGATTTTTTGGGGGGATGATGGAACAGATCTGTATGCTAATTGTGATGGTGATTACAAGAATATATATCTATGTTAAAATTCATGGACGTGTACACCAAAAGAAGTTAAGTGTATTGTATGATAATTTAAAAAACAAACAAAAAACACAACTATGGCCTCATGACCAGTTACAGAAATGAGGACTGTAGTAGCTACCCATAGTTTCTTCCTTTCTCTTTTAAGTACGTAAACCAAACTCAAACCCGCTGCTGTCTGGTCGATTCCGACTCATAGCGATCCTATAGGATAGAGTCAAACTGCCCCCATAGGGTTTCCAAGGAAGGGCCAGTGGATTCGAACTGCCCACCTTTTGGTTAGCAGCTGAGCTCTTAACCACTGCCCAGGACTCCTTTAAGTACATATTTATACATAATCAATTTATTTCCCTACCATATCTGGTGGTGTAGTGGTTAAGTGCTATGGCTGCTAACCAAAAGGTCGGCAGTTCAAATCCACCAGGAGCTCTTGGAAACTCTATGGAGGCAGTTCTACTCTGTCCTATAGGGTCGCTATGAGTCGGAACCAACTCGATGGCAACGGGTTTTTTGGTACTATGCCTCTACTGTTTTATATAAGGCGTGCTGGTGGGAATTAAATTTGTAATTTACTCCACATGTTACAGGATATCAAGATGGGATTGTGACTGAATTAGGAGGAGTGAATGTCACCCACAGAAGGATCCAAGTAAGTGATCGATCTTCCCTTAGGGGAGAGAACAGTGCATTTTGTTTGTATGAGGGAGATTTAGGGGCCCTGGTGGTGCAGTAAGAAGCCCTGGTAGTGCAGTGGTTAAGTGCTCGGCTTCTAACCGAAAGGTTGGCCGGTGGTTTGAACCTACCAGCCGCTCTGCGGGAGAAAGATGTGGCAGTTTGCTTCCGTAAAGATTACTGCCTTGGAAAACCTATGGGACATTTCTACTCTATGGGGCAGTTCTACTCTGTCCTATAGGGCCGCTATGAGTCAGAATCGACTCAATGGCAGTGGGTTTGGTTTTTTGGTTTTGGAGGGAGACTTGCATTCTGATAGGCAGGAGCAGCTGTTGTTGCTATTATTTGTCATTCAGAAGTATAGGAAGAAGGGTGTGTCATATTGTAAAAATGGTGGATAACACAGGTTGATGCTTCTGGTGAACAAACATTAAGAATCTAATGTGCCCCTCCCCTCCTATCTCCTGGTGTTTACACCTTTGTTCTTCTCCTCTTGAGAGAATGGGATGGGATGTCATTCCTGTGACTATGCTATGTTATATAAGACACCATTCAGCTAGTAGACTCATTCTAGAGATTCTCCTTACTGGCTTGTTGAAGTAAGTGGCCACTGGGGAGGAAGCCCACGTGGCAAGGAACTACAGGCAGACTCTAGGAGCTCAGGGCGGCCTCCAGCTGACAACCAGCAAGAACCTGGGGCCCTCAGTCCTACAACCACAAGGAAATGAATTCTGCCAACAGCTTGAGTGAGTTTGAAGTGGATTCTTCCCTAGTTGAGCCTCTAGATGAGAAGCAGCCTGGATGACAACTTGACTGCAGCCTTGTGAGACCCTAAGAAGAAACAACTGCAAACATCCATTAACAATCAGAACGTGGAATGTATGAAGTATGAATCTATAAAAACTGAAAGTCATCAAAAATGAAATGAAACGCATAAACATTGATACCCTAGGCATTAGTGAACTGAAATGGACTAGTATTGGCCATTTTGAATCAATCATATGGTCTACTATGCTGAGAATGACAAATTGAAGAGGAATGGCATCATGTTCATCCTCAAAAAAACAAACAAACAAACAAACAAAAAAACATTTCCAGATCTATCCTGAAATACAACTCTGTCAGTGATAGGATAATATCCATATACCTACAAGGAAGACCAGCTAATACGACAATTATTCAAATTTATGCACCAACCACTAAAGCCAAAGATGAAGAAATTGAAGATTTTTACCAACTTCTGCACTCTGAAATTGATCAAACATGCAATCAAGATGCATTAATAATTATTGGCGATTGGAATTCGAAAGTTGAAAACAAAGACGGAATGGTAGTTGGAAAATATGGCCTTGGTGATAGAAACGACGCTGGAGATCACATGATAGAATTTTGCAAGACCAATGATTTCTTCATTGCAAATACCTTTTTTCACCAACATAAATGGCGACTATACACGTGGACCTCACAAGATGGAATATACAGGAATCAAATCGACTACATCTGTGGAAAGAGACGATGTAAAAGCTCAATATCATCAGTCAGAACAAGGTCAGGGGATGACTGTGGAACAGACCATCAATTGCTTATAGGCAAGTTCAAGTTGAAGCTCAAGAAAATTAGAACAAGTCCATGAGAGCCAAAGTACCACCTTGAGTACATTCCGCCTGAATTTAGAGACCATCTCAAAAACAGATTTGACACGTTGAACACTAATGACCAAAGAACAGACGAGCTGTGGGATGACATCAAGAACATCATACATAAAGAAAGCAAAAGATCATTAAAAAGACGGGAAAGAAAGAAAAGTCCAAAATGGATGTCAGAAGAGACTCTGAAACTTGCTCTTGAACGAAGAGCAGCTAAAGCCAAAGGAAGAAATGATGATGTAAAAGAGCAGAAGACTTCAAAGGGCAGCTCAAGAAGACAAAGTAAAGTAGTATAATGAAATGTGCAAAGACCTGGACACAGAAAACCAAAAGGGAAGAACACGTTCAGTATTTCTCAAGACAAAAGAAGTGAAGAAAAAATTCAAGCCTCGAGTTGCAATATTGAAGGATTCTACGGGGAATTCAATGATGAAGGAAGCATCAAAAGAAGATGGAAGGAATACACAGAGTCACTGTACCAAAAAGAACTGGTCGACATTCAATCATTTCAGGAGGTAGCATATGATCAAGAACTGATGGTACTGAATGAAGGAAGAGGTCCAAGCTGCACTGAAAGCATTGACAAAAAACAAGGCACCAGGAATTGACAGAATACCAACTGAGATGTTGCAACAAATGAGTGCAGCACTGGAAGCGCTCACTCATCTATGCCAAGAAATTTGGAAGACAGCTACCTGGCTGGCCAGCCAACTGGAAGAGATCCATATTGGTGCCCATTCCAAAGAAAGGTGATTCAAAAGAATCTGGAAATTATCGAACAATATCATTAATATCACACACAAGTAAAATTTTGCTGAAGATCATTCAAAAGTGGTTGCAGTAGTACATCGGCAGGGAACTGCCAGAAATTCAAGCAGGATTTGAAGAAGAGGATGTGGAACAAGGGACATCATTGCTGATGTCAGATGGATCATGGCTGAAAGCAGAGAATACTAGAAAGATGTTTACCTGTGTTTTACTGACTATGCAAATGCATTTGACTGTGTGGATCATAATAAATTATAGATAACATTGCTAAGAATGGGAATTCCAGAACACTTAATTGTGCTCATGAGGAACCTGTATTTAGACCAAGAGGCAGTCACTGGAACAGAACAAGGGGATACTGTGTGGTTTAAAGTCAGGAAAGGTGTGTGTCAGGTTTGTACCCTTTCACCATGCTTATTCAATCTGTATGTTGAGCAAATAATTTGAAAAGCTGGACTGTATGAAGAAGAATGTGGCATCAGGATTGGAGGAAGACTCATCGACAATCTGAGATATGCAGATGACACAGCCTTGCTTGCTTGCTGAAAGTGAAGAGGACTTGAAGTACTTACTGATGAAGATCAAAGATTATAGCCTTCAGTATGGGTTACACCTCAACATAAAGAAAACAAAAATCTTCACAACTGGGCCAGTAAACCACATCATGATAAACGGAGAAGAGATTGAAGTTGTCAAAAATTTCATTTTACTTGGATCCACAATCAACGCCCATGGAAGCAGCAGTCAGGAAAAACGACATACTGCATAGGGCAAATCTGCTGCAAAAGACCTCTTTAAATGTTAGAAAGCAAAGATGACACTTTAAGGAATAAGGTGCGCCTGACCCAAGCCATGGTGTTTTCAATCACCTCATATGCATATGAAAGTTGGACAGTGAATAAGGAAGACCAAAGGAGTGATGCCTTTGCATTATGGTGTTGAAGAATATTGCATATATCATGGACAGAAGAATGAACAAATCAGTCTTGGAAGAAGTACAGCCAGAATACTCCTTAGAAGTGAGGATGGCAAGACTTTGTCTCACGTACTTTGGACATGTTATCAGGAGGGACCCGTCCCTGGAGAAGGACATCATGATTGGTAGAGGGTCAGTGAAAAAGAGGAAGCTCCTCAACGAGATGGACTAACACAGTGGCCGCAACAATGGGCTCCAGCATAATGATTGTGAGGGTGGCACAGGACCGGGCAGTGTTTCTGTTGTACATAGGGTCGCTATGAGTCGGAACTAACTCGATGGTACCTAACAACAAGGACCTAGCTAAGCCAAGGCCAGACTACTAACTCACAGAAACTATGAGATAATAAATGTGTGCTGTTTTAACCTGGAGTCCCTGGGTGTTTAAGTGAACGTCTACTAGCTGAAAGGTTGGCGGTTTGAACATACCCAGAGGAACCTCGGAAGACAGGTCTGGTGATCTGCTTCTGAAAGGACACTGCCTTGAAAACCCTATGAAGCAGTTCTACTCTATACTATGAGTTGGAATCAACTCAACAGCAACAAGTTTGAGGTAATTTATTACACAAGAAAAAAAGAATACAGTGCTCAATGTCCATTCCAAACTCCGAGTGTGCCTTCCTGTACTGCAGAGGCTAGAAAGCTAAAAAGACATTTCCCAGATTTCCTTGCAACCAGGATTCTATATATATTATAGGCTAATCAGATGCACTCATGTGAAACTTAATTGGAAGAATGGAGGTGCAGGCTATTATTCTGCCATATCTGCTGGTAAACTTGGTTGTGAAGATGTCTGGTCATTCCTCTGCAACTTAGTCATTAGCTTGTGAGTGCTGAGAGGCAGGCTGCATGGCTGCTATTTTGCTGGTGTAAATGTGTAAAATCATCGCAGGTGGAGCATTTTCTAGAGGTAGCAGCAATAGCATTGGTTTCTCATTATGAAATACGTAGTAGTTTCCTGAGTGTAGAAGAGTTAGCAGCTCCTTTGGTGGCCTGGTTCTGTGGTATGGTTTGGAAGTTGTTCCTGAAAGGTCAATTTAGAGTCAGCCCCTCCTGATAATTCTGTAACTCTTTAATTAGGAAAAAAAAAAAAAATAACCCAGTTGCCATCAAGTCTATTCTGATACATGGTGAGCCCATGTGTGTCAGAACAGAACTGTGCTCCACAGGGTTCTTAATGGCTGATTCTTCAGAAGTAGATTTCTCCAGGCCTTTCTTTCAAGGTGCCTCTAGGTGGACTCGAACCTCTTTCAGTTAGCAGCTGAGTGTGTTAACCATTGCTACTATCCAGGGACTCCAAAGCTTTTAGTATGCAGCAATAAATCCTTTCTTGCCTAAACTAATTAGAGTGAATTCTGTTCTCTGCAACTGAACCCTGGCTGATACAGGAGGGAAGTTGTCAACTGATACCTGAGTTAAATGTAAATAAAAAATACATCACAGTAAATAATATTAATATATTTAAGTAAATGATTTTTCATGTGTAATATAATAGATTTACAATATTTATTTTTATAAACACAGGTAAAGCCACCTTTTAACATATTTAATTTAATGTATAAGTTATAATGCACTGGTTCAGTATGACACACGATTTTTAATATTAAGAACAACCCATTTTGTTTAACAAGCAGCAGCTATAAAACTATGTGTTTAGCTTGTTTCTCCTGTAGACTCAGAAAATAAAGTTGTTTGTCTTTTTAACTTGCATTTATAATCTTTTTTGCAATTCATAAAATGTCTTTAAGTATTAAATTTTAATTAATCTAGGCTAAAATACAATACACAGTAATCTTCAATATTCTGACTTTAAAATCATATCAAATATTAATAACATATGTTCTTAAGAAATTACCTTTGTAAACACAACTGACAAAATATTCAACTAAGTGTGTACAATAGTGCCTTTGTATATAAACACAGAGCTTTGTGTCTTTCTGGAGCTACTGTAGTATAACTTAACAATCATTGCATAAAAGTAGACCAAGATTTTTATGTGATACTTTTCATATAAACTATTAACTAAGTTCTAAAATTTAGATATGTTTCAGCAAATCATTTCTGAGAAAAAGAATAGATGTTTATGTACCAACTATCTCTTTAAGTGGCAATTTCCTTGAAAAGACAAAGTTGACCATATCATTTTACAGACACTACTAAGTGTTTAGCCATACCCAATTTATGAAATTCTCAGAGGGTCAACTTGAAAATTCTTGAAACTGTCTGAAAAAAAATATTCTATGGTGACGAAACCTTCTGTATTAGGCCTTGTTCACAGTGGACTCTTGTCAAAGCCTGACTGTACAGATTCCTTCCCAGGAAGGAAGACTTCTTGGGTCACTCTGAAGGATGTTTGCCCTTTCATTGTTTCACATTTAGAAAAGTCAAAGGGCTTAAAACCAAAGTTTTTTGTGAAATATAATTCCAATGGATGAGTTTCCCCTCAATTTCCTAAATTAGTTGATTAATAAATCGCTGGTCAGAGACAGCAGGGAAGATAGGACAGGTGTGGATTGCTTGTTTTTTTTTTTTTTTTTTAAGTGCTAACAAAGCCCATTATCTCTAAGTGGACTTTCATTGTAATGACTGAATACAAGCTACAAGCAGCATAAAGTATACAGAGATTACATATCTAAATCAGATAGTCAAAACTTTTTAGATAGATTCTGGCAATTCTACGTATTACCTGGACAATCACTTTACACAAGCATACTTTATGAACTTGCCAGACTAATACAATAATTCAGTCTTAGTGTAACTATTCCTTATGTTACTTAAAACACGAGTGTTGAAAATCCAATATCTAAAGCTAGAACCAAAGCAGTCCCAAGCTACTCTGAGACAAATGCCACAGAATGGAATGCTCAGAAGAATTTCAAGTAATTTCTAAGTCTAATGAGAGATATACAGAGTTAATGAAACTGTTTCTTAAATTTCCTGAAAAGGCTTAAATCCAAGTTCAATATTATTTTTCCTTGTATCAGCCCAGAGTTTAGAGTTCTTGATTTTTTTAAAATCAGTAACAGAGATAGAAGTATAAGTCAGCAGCTTCTGAACCCCTCGGGTAGGGAGAAGGCAGAAGCTACTAACAAAAAAAAACTATTATTAGAAGACAGAATGATACGAAAACATTCACAATATTTCAGTTAGATGACTTGAAAATGGGACCTCCAAATGGTAATCTTCCAGGTAAATAAGGCTATAGATCCCAGAGCCCAGTTTTCTAAAGCATTTGCATAGATCTGAGACAACTTCGAAAGTAGGGTTTATATGACATATCACCATCACTAATACTCAAACACAACACCATCTTTTCAAAATCGTCACTAATATATATGTAAACAGCAGCACAATCTAGTAATTTCCTTACTAAAAGTGATAAGGTAGTGCCCTCTGATGGTAGGTAACATTTAGCATATTCCCCTGACACTGTGTATCTTGTGAAATATAAAAAGAACTTTTGTATTTGAGAATATCAAAATTTGAGATCACCACAAAGGAAAGAATCATTGTGCTTCAGAATATATATATTCTTCAAACATACTGGTAACAAGATAAAGCTAAATTCCTGAGTCATACTCCCAAGAATCAAGCTGATAGCTTCAGGAATCTTGATTAAACTTGTCTATGGTAGGCAATTCCTGTTAAGAGATTTATATCTTGGTTCTAGACCTTAACTGAGAGGTTTTTGCATTTTCTAGCTTGGCTTTTACATCTACAGGTTTCTCAAAAAACTTAACCAATGCAGGTTCATTCAACAAAGATGCAAGAATTTGTTCAAATGCAAATGACCACTGAGGCTCCTCCTTGAGAAAGGAGGGATCTTTATCCTGCAAGTGGCTCTCTGTTGTCCCCTCACTAGGTCCTTGAGAAGCACAGACAGTCCCAGAGAATCCTTTGGCTGATGATGTAGGGCTATGCAGTTTCCTTCCAACTTCTTCCATCTTGAGTAAAAGGCTGGTTACAACAGCAATGGCTTGATATAATGACTCTTCTTCAGGGTCCCCATGGAACAAGTTATATAGGGTCTTTGAAAACTGAATAAATTGTGACTAGAAGACATAAGTTGGAAATATCACATTTGAATATTAGATGTAGCAAACATAAAGAGAACTTAGAAGGGAACAGTCTCCTATATAGAATTTGTACCATATAATCTTCACCCTAGAAGCCACAAGAATTGATGATTAATCCCAAACTATATCTTAGATCTAGAAAGATGGGTATGAACCATGGAAGAAAATTTCATGTAAGTCCTCTCACTGATTGCCTAATAGTACCACAATATATTCAGTATGACAAATTCCTGGACAGTTTACCTGCCAGCATTTCTTCAATGTTAAGTGGTACTTTTAATTAGGCACATTCCCATATTTCCCTACATGTAAATCATTCTTCATAAAAGGGCAGTTCAGCTAGGACTACTTAAAGGGATGAGACTTTTGGGACCTATCTAATAGTGCAAGGTAGATCTAAAGAGCCCATTTCGGCATGTTCCTCTTCAAAGGCTGAGGTGGGGCCCAAGTGGAGATGTAACCTGGTTTGTCTGCTAATTGCTCTTAGCTAATCCATAGACATTTCTGGAAGATATTTGTGTGACATTTTGTCAATTTAAAAAAGTGATTCTAACAGAAAAGAGTCCTAATAAGTCAATCATCCTATCAGAAAAGTTTACCTGTAAATAAACAACAATTATAAAGGATATACTTTATAAAAAATATTTTGTAACAAACTTTTAACTTTTATTTCCCTTCCTTAGGCTGTAGTATTGTTCATTCATAATCTAGAAATAAATATATTATATTGACTCATTTTAAAAAGTACTTATTCAACTGTCAAATTACCTAGTCATTGAGATATACTAAGTTCTTCGATACTTCTCCTTTTGGTAAAGTTTCAGAGATCCTCAGTATCTGTGCCAACCAGATTTTAATTTAAAAAAAATCAGAATATATTCTGACTGGATAGTGCGTAAGAAAGAGATGGATTTAGAATTGTGTCAATAGTAGTCATTAGTATTGCCTGAGCAGGTTCAAATACAAGCTCATTAGGAACCAGGGCTGGACCTATCTTAGTAATTTTGTATTCCCAGTAGCTAGCTTTGGGCTTGACAACTAGTAAAACAAACAAAAAAAAAAAACCAAATCCATTGCTGTCGAGTTGATTCCGACACATAGCAACCCTATAGGACAAAGTAAAACTGCCCCCATAGAGCTTCCAAGGAGCACCTGGTGGATTTGAACTGCTGATCTTTTGGTTAGCAGATGTAGCTCTTAACCACTATGCCACCAGGGTTTCCAACTAGTAGGCACTAAAAATGTTTACTGAATGAATGAACATTTCCAATAAAGCTGGAAGAGAAGGCACTGAAATATATGTTATTGTACATCTTTTCTATAGGTACAAATGTTCATAACACATGAATTATACTGAAACATTAAAATCTAAGTGTTTAAAATAAAAAATATATAAAAATTTGTTCCCACTCTTCTGTGCTCATCTGAAAGTTACAGAGATAACACATAGATTATTTAACTATTTTCATAATAGCAACTCTACTTTAGAGTTCAATATACCCAAATTCATACAAAAAATGAGAACGCAGAATTTTCTCCTTGAAAATACTATACCTGATTCATTCTTGGTAAATTCTTAATGTTTTCTTCTTTTTTGAAAATCTCCTCTTGCCATTGATTTAGATATGTTTGAATATCAACTTTGCCTTTGCCTAAATGAAGGGAATAAAACCATTTCATAATAAACAGCCCACTACATTTTCCCAAATCTCAAAAATAATAATTGATTGAAATGAATTTCACTGAGCTATGAATCCTTTTTTTTTTTTTAAATCCGGTCAATAATCTAGATTTACCTTTTATTTCACCCATTGGCTCTTAGAATACTTTCTTCATTTCCATTTAGACTAAAACAGTACAGCATGGCTTGACAATGCAATTTCATATAGACATTCTCATGCAAAGTACTAAGTTAAAAGCAGTTTGTATATTATGTTCTTAATATGCAGATACTACAGTGGTCTACAGTGGCTCTTTTTCAAAAACTCAAAACATTATTCTATTCACTCATTCTTTAAAAGGATTAAATCAAGATGCTATAGATGTCGATTTATTAATAATTTTCTTAGGATCCCTTGGAAAACTGGGTAGAAATACTGAATGACCTGGGGAATTTGTAATATTTAAATAGATTCTCTGCAATTATTTTTGTCTTTTCTAATTTTTTTATTATTGTACAAATACATATAACACAACATTTGCCAAGTTAAAGTTTTTCACAGGTACAATTTAGTGACATCAATTACATTAATCTTGTGCAACTATCACCAATATCTGTTGCCAAATTTTCCATCACCATAAAAGAAACTCAATGCTTCCTAAACAGCAATTAAATATTTTTTAACTAGATGTTACTCAAAGAAATAAAATAGTAATAGACTTTGGGAGAGTGATATGACAGCCTCTATCAAAATATTAAATAGGCATACTCTTTGACCACGCATTCCAACACTTCTATGTATCCTAAACACATATTTGAAAAAGTATTCTAAATGTATAAAAATGTTTGTTGCAATATCATTTGCAATAATAATAATTGAAACAACCTAAATGTCCATCAATATAGGACTAGTTATTGCCATAAATTATGGTTGTTGTTGTTAGGTGCCATCCAGTCAGTTCTGACCAATAGTGACCCTATGTACAACAGAAAGAAACACTGCCCAGTCCTGCACCATCCTCACAATCAAACTATGTTTGAGCCCATTGTTGCAGCCACCGTGTCAATCCATCTCTTTGAAGGGTTTTCTCTTTTTTGCTGACCCTCTACTTTACCAAGCATGATGTTCTTCTCCAGGGACTGGTCGCTCCTGACAGCGTGTCCAAAGTATGTGAGACGAAATCTTGCCATCCTCACTTCTAAGAAGCATTCTGCTGTACTTCTTCCAAGACAGATGTGTTTGTTCTTCTGCCAGTCCATGGTATATTCAATATTCTTTGCCAACACCATAATTCAAACGCATCAATTCTTCTTTGGTCTTCTTTATTCATGGTCCAGCTTTCGCAGGTATATGAGGCAAATACCATGGCTTGGGTCAGGCGCACCTTAGTCCGCAAAGTGACGTCTTTGCTTTTTAACACATTAAAGGGGTGTTTTACAGCAGATTTGCCCAGTGCAATATGTCGTTTGATTTCCTGACTGTTGCTTCCATGGGTGTTGATTGTGGATCCAAGTAAAATGAAATCCTTGACAACTTCAATCTTTTCTCCATTTATCATGATGTTGTTTGTTGGTTCAGTTGTGAGAATTTTTGTTTTCTTTATATTGAAGTGTAATCCATACTGAAGGCTGTAATCTTTGATGTTTATCAGTAAGTGCTTCAAGTCCTCTTCACTTTTAGCAAGCAAGGTTGTGTCATCTGCATACTGCAGGTTGTTAATGAGTCTTCCTCCAATCCTGATGACGCGTTCTTCTTCACATAGTCCAGCTTCTCTGATTACAATAGTCTCCCCTTATCCGCGGGGGATATGTTCCAAGACCCCCCCCGTGGATGCCTGAAACCATGGATAGTACCAAACCCTATATATACTATCTTTTTTCCTATATATACATACCTATGATAAAGTTTAGTTTATAAATTAGGCACAGTAAGACATTAACAACAACTAATAATAAAATAGAACAATTATAACAATATACTGTAATAAAAGTTATGTGAATATGGTCTTTCTCTCTCTCTCAAAATATCTTGTACTATACTCACCCTTCTTCTTGTGAAGTGAGATGATACAATGCCGTCATGAAGAGATGAAGTGAGATGAATGATGTAGGCATTATGATGTAGTGTTAGGCAACTACTGACCTTTTGATGATACGTCAGAAGGTGGATCATCTGCTACGGGTGACCCTGGACCATCAAGTCATGATGATGTCAATGGTTGGGGATCCCCGATAGTTTTTTTTTTTCTGAAACCCTCTGGAAGAACACTGTAATCAGAAGGTGTTGTGTCTTTCTTTTTAACTCATCAAAGTGTTGCTGCAGAGGTTGCAATCCTTCGGTGATCATACAGAATTGTATTCCATAATTTTGTCCTTTAATGTTTGTGCAATTTGAAACACTTTGGTAAATTTCACTAACGTCCACATTGCTGGTTCTGCTTCAGTTTCTTCATCTTCCTCTTCCTTGGTAGATGACTCAACAAGTTCTTCCGGTTCCTCATTTGTTAACAGCTCTCGATGGCTTTCAATATGTTCTTCCACTTCTTCATCAAGCATGTTGGCAAATCCTTCTCCACCAACTTTTCTTGCTGTGTGAATGATTTTCCGAACTTCTCAATCAATCCTGGGGAAGCGTTTAAAATCATTCACGACTTCATTCCATAAGTTCTTCCAGCAGGCATTTATAGTTTCTGGTTTTCACTCATCCATTGCAGCTTTGATGAATGCTACTGCATTAGCAATAGTGAAGGATTTTCAGCATGGCATTATGTCCAGATCAGGGTCTACATCAACTGCTGATTGAGTGCAATCAAATACCAGGTGGGTGTATGTGGCCTTGACAAACTGAATGATGCCCCGGTCAAGAGGCTGAAGCAATGAGGTTGTATTTGGAGGTAAAAATAAAACCTTAACATTTATATAGCAAACAGACATGGGATGGCCAGGTGTATGATCTATTATTAATAGGGCTTTAAATTCCAACCCTTCCTCTTCCAACTATTTTTTCACTTCTAGGATGAAGCATTGGTGGAACCATTCCATAAACAAGATGGCTGTCACTCCCGCTTTCTAACTGTTGCCAGAACACAAGCAGATATATTTTGTTTTTGTTTTTGAGAGCACATGGGTTCTTCACTCTGTACACTACACCTGGCTTTATCGTATGCCCTGCAGTGTTGCCCCATAGTGCCATAGTTAATCTGCTCTTCCATATTTTATGCCCTGGTACCTCCTTTGCACTTTTATTAATATAGGTTCTATTGGGCATCTTCTTCCAGAAGAACCCAGTTTCATCGCAACTGAAGACTTGCTTTGGATGGTATCTTTTCTCCTTAATCAACTTCTTCAACTCTGTCAGAAATGTGGCACCAGCTTCTGCATCGGCAGACACAGCCTCTCCAGCAATTTTTACATTTTTCAGGCCAAGCCTATTCCTGAATCAGTGTAACCATCTCTTACTTGCAGTAAATGGCTTGGTAACACTGTTTCAGGGGATCCCTTGCTGAAGTCTTCACATAGGCTCAATGCTTTCTGGCATAATAGGTTGCTGTCAATTAGAACATGTTCTCTATTTATGTCTTCCACACACAAATTTAATGCCTTTTCCATCTTAATTAAGCACTTATCACGCACTATGGTTGTAACTTTTGCAGTTTGAGGTTCGACAGCAAAACTAGCATGAATTTCTTTTTCTTTCTTCACAATTTCACAGATAGAAGATTCGTTCTTACCATAGATCTTAGCAACCTCAGCATACGATTTTTTCCTTTCCTTATCAAGTCAAGAACTTTGACCTTTTCACTTTATGCCAGCATCACTACTCTTGTGCTTTGGAGCTATTATTTCAAGTAAAATAAGGGTTACTTGAACACAAGCACTGCGATACCACGACAATCGATCTGATAACCAAAACAGCTACTAAGTGACTAACGGGCAGGTAGCGTATATAGCGTAGATACATGATTCATGTCCCGGGCAGGACGCAGTGGAACGGCATGAGATTTCATCATGCTACTCAGAATGGCATGTGATTTAAAACTTATGAATTGTTTATTTCTAGAATTTTCCATTTAATATTTTCAGATCATGGTTGACTGCAGGTAACTGAAACTGCAGAAAGCAAAACCATGGGTAAAGGGGGGCTACTGTATTTGTTCAGCTTACAGATTGAATAAATATGGTGAAAGGATATAACCATGACACACACTTTTCCTGATTTTAATCCATGCAGTATCCCCTTGTTCTGTTTGAAAGACTGCCTCTTGGTCTACGTATAGGGTCCTTATGAGCACAATTAAGTGTTCTGGAATTTCCATTCTTCACAATGTTATCTATAATTTGTTGTGATACACACAGTCAAATGCTTTTGCATAGTCAATAAAACATAAGTGAACATCTTTCTGATATTCTCTGCTTTCAGCCATGATCCATCTGATATCAGCAATGATATCCCTCATTCCATGTCCTCTTCTGAATCCGGCTTGAATTTCTGTCAGTTCCCTGTCAATGTACTGCTGCACCCGTTTTTGAATTATCTTCAGCAAAATTTTACTTGCATGTGATATTAAAGATATTGTTCGATAATTTCCACATTCTGTTGGATCACCTTTTTTTTTGTTGTAGTTTAAATGAAGTTTACATTTCAGGTCAGTCTCCCATACAAAAATTTATTCACACATTGTTATGTGATCCTCATTGCTCAACCCATTCTGCGACAGCACACTCCTCCTTTCCACCCCTGATTCCCCATGTCCATCAGTCAACTCCTAACCTTCTCTGCCTTCCTGTCTCACCTCCGGACAGAAGCTGTCCGTTAAGTCTCTTGTATCTACTTGAGCTAAGAGGCACACTCCTCACGAGTATCACTTTATGTCCC
>NW_004444004.1:232190-233353 GCF_000243295.1 Trichechus manatus latirostris | reverse complement strand
CCTAAGATGATTCTTATTTACTCTCTGGTTAGTAAATAACCCTTCCCCTCCCTCCCCACCCTCGTAACCATCAAAGAATGCTTTCTTCTGTGTTTAAACCTTTTCTTGAGTTCTTATAATAGTGGTCTTATACAGTATTTGTCCTTCTGCGAATGACTAAATTCACTCAGCAGAATGACCTCCAGCTTCCACCACATTATACGATGTTCCACGGCTTCATCTTTGTTCTTTATCATTGTGTAGTATTCCACTGTGTGGATATACCATAATTTGTTTATCCATTTGTCCGTTGATGGGCATCTAGGTTGTTTCCATCTTTTTGCTACTGTGAACAGTGCTTCAATGAACATGGGTGTGCATGTATCTATTCGTGTGATGGCTCTTGTTTCTCTAGGATATATTCCAAGGAGTGGGATAGCTGGATTGTATGGTACTTCTGTTTCTAGCTTTTTAAGAAAGCACCAAATCGATTTCCAAAGTGGTTGTACCATTTTACATTCCCACCAAAAGTGTATAAGTGTTCCAGCCTCTCCACAACCTCTCCAGCATTTATTATTTTGTGGTTTTTGGATTAGTGCTAGCCTTGTTGGGGCGAGATGATATCTCATTGTAGTTTTGATCTGCATTTCTCTAATGGCTAATGATGGTGACCATTTCTTCATGTGTCTGTTAGCTGCCTGGATATCTTCTTTGGTGAAGTGCCTGTTCATATCCTTGGCCCATTTTTTAATTGTGTTATGTGTCTTTTTGTTGTGGAGGTTTTGCAGTATCTTGTAGATTTTTGAGATTAGATGCTGATTGGATGTGCCATAGCCAAAATTTTTTCCCTAGTCTGTAGGTTGTCTTTTGACTCTTTTGGTGAAGTCTTTTGATGAGCATAAGTGTTTGATTTTTAGGAGCTCCCAGCTATCTAGTCTCTCTTCTGGTGCTTGTGCACTGTTACATATGGTTTGTATTGTGCTTATGCCATGTATTAGGGCACCTAGCACTGTCCCTGTTTTTTCTTTCATGATCTTTATCGTTTTCGATTTTATATTTAAGTCTTTGATCCATTTTGAGTTAGTTTTTGTGCATGGTGTGAGGTATGGGCCTTAGTTCAGTTTTTTGTAGATGGATATCCAGTTATGCCAGCACCATTTGTTAAAGAGACTGTCTTTTCCCCA
>NW_004444004.1:223745-230981 GCF_000243295.1 Trichechus manatus latirostris | reverse complement strand
TGGTTTTGGTATCAGGGTTATGCTGGCTTCGTAGAACGAGTTTAGGAGTATTCCATCCTTTTCTATGCTCTGAAATACCTTTAGTAGAAGTGGCGTTTTCTCTTCTCTGAAAGTGTGGTAGATTTCTGCAGGGAAGCCATCCGGGCCAGGGATTTTGTTTGTTGAGAGTTTTTTAATTACCTTTTCAATCTCTTCTTTTGTTAGGGGTTTATTTAGTTGTTCTATCTCTGTGTTAGTTTAGGTAGGTAGTGGGTTTCTAGAAATATGTCCATTTCCTCTAGGTTTTCAAATTTGTTAGAGTATAAATTTTCATAGTATTCTGTTATGATTCTTTTAATTTCAGTTGGGTCTGTTGTGATATCACCCATCTCATTTCTTATACGGGTTATCTGCTTCCTTTCTTGTTTTTCTTTTGTCAGTTTTGGATCACCTTTCTTTTGAATAAGCATAAATATGGATCTCTTCCAGTCGGTTGGCCAGGTAGGTGTCTTTCAAATTTCTTGGCATAAACGAGTGAGCACTTTCAGTGTTGCACCCATTTACTGAAACATCTCAGTTGGTTTTCTGTCAATTCCTGGAGCCCTGTTTTTTGCCAGTGCCTTCAGTGCAGCTTAGACTTCTTCCCTCAATACCATCGGTTCTTGATCTTATCTTTATGATCAAGATAAATTATGGTACAACCAAAAAATGGAATACTCTGTATCCATTAAAAATACTATGATCCAAATGTACTGACATGAAAAAACGTCCATGATATATAGCAAAATGAAGCAAGCAAATTGTAGAACAACATTTATGGAATGATTTTTTTTTTTAAAGAGAGATGTCTATATATGTTTGTGTATGCATAGAAACAAGTCTGAAAAAGATATAAACCAAATTGTTTTCAGCATTTATCTCAGGGTAGGATTGGACAGGGGGGCATAAGGGCTTCTGTACTGTTTGAACTCCTTTTACATGGATTATCTATTACTTTTGTAAATAAAAATATTTTAAAAATAATAAAATTAAATGAATATGGATCATTTACTATTATGTTTTCTGTAAGTTCTGAGACTTAGGTATCAAAAGAAGAAAAAATAAATTGTTAAACCAACACAAAGGAACTGAAAAAGCTTTCAGGACAAATTAATAGCCTTTAAAGGGATCCACTTTTCCCCTATGTAGTTAATCCTATTTACAAAAATGATAACTTAATCAACTAAATTAAATGATATTCCTAGATCGTACCTTTTTCAGGGCTGTTTTTTACTGATTCTGCCTCATTCTCATTTGCAGGCCTGGAAACTAGAGGAAAAGAGGACAATTGCATTTTGTAAGATATTTAATAAGTACCTTGTGAAAGTAAAATTACACTCTATATAAAGACTTATTGTAAGTGCACATTACTTTTTTTGATTCAGCAAACCAATTTTAGCTGATCTGACCTCCTGTCATTAGAATTCAAAGTACTCAAGAGCTTTCAGAGTACAAAGAACAGTGAGGAAAAATCCATATTAAAAAAATACTAGAAGGAAGTATATCAAACATTAAGTGTTTATTTCTGGGTGGTATTTTCTTCTCTGTAATTTTCCTCACATTAAACTGTATTACTTTTACTATCAAGAAAAAAAAAAGGAAAGAAAAACATAATGGAAGTCAGAAGATTGTGCTACTAGTCCTGGTTCTGGCAATAACTCATTGTGAAACCCTGTACAAGTCACTTCCACTCTCTGGACCTCAGTGCCCTTACATATAAAATTAAGAGACTTGACTTAGATGATTTGTAAGGTCTCTTCAAACTTAACGTTCAAATACTTTAACATAGAAACCAAAACCCAAACCCGTTGCCGTTGAGTTGTTTCCGACACATAGCGATCCTATTGGACAGAGTAGAACTGTCCCACAGGGTTTCCAAGGAGCACCTGGTAGATTCAAACTGCCGACCTTTATAGTTAGCAGCCATAGCTCTTAACCACTATGCCACCACAGTAACCAAAAATATACATTAAACAGACCTCATCCCTCCAAAAGACACTGCATATTTATGAAACTGAAGCAAAGAGCACAAAAATATCACTTCCAAATTATGTCTTGGAGACAGATTCATCCCTGTCTTCTACATGTACAGTAATTTATAATAAGTATTCACTGTCTGAATAACTATGACCCTCAATCAGCAAAGATTCTATTGTCTTCTTTGTATTTTAGCAAGGCATAAAAATGGCCTGATACATTTTACAAATTTCTGAAACATAAGTAGTAATAAAATTTATTCTCTTTTTAATTCCCAGTAAACAGGAAATTCCATGAATCAAAACCCCAAAATGCAGTTTGGCTAATCAGTCAAACATTTATGGAATACTTACCAGGAACTTAATGCTGCGCTAAGTGTTATAATAATACAAAAGAGGTATAATTTACTCAAATTTTACTAGTTATAGCTGGGTCAAGATAATCTAAGCCAGGAAGATCTCTATGAGATCAATCATCAATATAGATAAACTTTTAAAAAGAAACTTACCATGTAGCTGACTGAAATAAAGTAATTCTTCCTTGGAAAGTTCATCTCCTTTTGAAAGGTCCTGAGATTTCACGTCAGTATAAGCTGGAAACAGATAACCCAAACCACATTTACTAATAATGAGAGACAAAGGTAGATAATGGGTCAGGTAACAAAATAACAAAATTAGGGATTGTAATATCATTCTAGATTATTTTTGAAGACAAAAAACATTAAATGTTAAATCATACTATGTTTAGATATATAAATAATAAGGAAAACATGAAGATGAGTGCTTTGCTTTACTTCCTACTTACGCTTGAACAGGTACATAACATTTTTTTTTTATCCCTCTACTGAAAATGTATTTGATGGCAATATTAGTCATTCTAACAGCCAACTTCACTTGACAATGTAAACGCCTTTTATATTTAAATTAAGTGGTTTGTCTTTTGTTTCTAACGTTGTGTTGGTGATTTGAGTGTGTGAAAAGTTAAAGATGGCATTTTGCTTTTTGGTCTAGTGAAGAATAGTTGTTGGGTGTCCTGGGAAGACTCTAAACGGGAACCCAGGTGTGGCTTTCGAAGAACTATGAGGTGCCAATTGTTTTTGTGAATTATCCTATGTGAGCTAAATGGTACTTTTGCAATGTGCCTTCAATTTAAAGCCTAAGACTGTTTTCTCAAAGCATTGAACAGACCTTGGAAAAGCAGTCTCTTAAGGTCAGTGGGAGACACTAAAGTAAACTGGAAAGGTGTGGTAACGTTGAGGCAGTTTGGTAGAACAGAAGGAAAGCTGAGTTTTAGAGTCAGACCTCAGTTTGAATTCCAGCTATACAACTTATTAGCTATGTGATCTTGGGCAAGTTATTTAATCCTTCCCACCCTCAGTTTCCTTATCATCAAAATTGGAAGAATAATATCACCTTTCATGGATACTGTGAAGATCAAATGAAAGAATGTATGCAAAGTAAATGCTCTGAGAAACAATGTGCTCAATAAGAGGTAGTTTTATTTTGCTGTCTTTTCCAGTTTTTAATATTCCTGCTATCTGGCCCCACATTTCTGATTTTTTTTAAGTTTTTTTTTCCAGTTTAGAAGTTTCTCTAAAGTTAAATTCTACTCATTAACAACAAAAACAAACAAAAAACCAATTCAACATTAAACCAATATTCAAATGATGTGTAGTTTGTGTACACAAACTATCAGTAAATGGACTGACCACTAATAGGAAGGATATTTGTAAACCCATTTGTTAACACAGAATCTCTTCCATAGAATTCATTATATCAGTAAAAGTAGTGGTAGTATGATCTGTGGGCCACAATGAATCAATAGCCATATAGCATATTCAAAATCATGTTATTTGTTAAAATGGAATTATACATCTGTAATTACATTTGTTAAAATGAAATAAACTCCTTCTGCACATCATTAAACCAAACCAAATCCATTGCCATCGAGTGAATTCCAACTCATAGCAACACTATAGGACAATAGGGTTTCCAAGGCTGTAAATCTTTACAGAAGCAGACTGCCACATCTTTCTCCCACGGAGCAGCTGGTGGGTTTGAATCACCAACCTTTTGGTTGGCAGCCAAGCTCTTAACCACTGCGACACCAGGGCTCCTTCCTGTACATCATTAAAGACTGTTAAAATCTTACCTGGAGGGATATGCAGCTTAAAAAGCAGTTTAAGCTTCTCAGTAAAACTTCCGTTGTACATTACGTCTGTTCAATAAAATTAAATCACAAATAATCATGAATCCAAAGAACATTCAATTAAGTCCAGCAACACAGATTAATTAAAATTAATTAAAATACAGATATTAGCCAAGAATCAGGAATCAGAAACCGTCTGTTACTTAAGTTAATAAAGAACCACCCAGCCAGCCAGATCCTCTCCCTGAAAGGTATAAGCAAAATATCCTTTATCAGAGGGATAAAATGCTTTCCTGCTGATCTCCTTTCTCCCCAACCACAAACTTAATTTTTCTTTGGAATGACGCCTTATGCCTCATTTGAGGAAAGAACTGCTCTTTAATGGGCAATCCCTGATAACAAAGCATGCTGGGGTTATCTGGAAAAACAAAGAAATAAACAATACACAGGTATGACCAGTTTGTTAGATATTCCCGTACCACTTTTCTAGGTTGGAAAGTTTTTCTGTAGCATCCATGCACCTGAGTGTGGGAAAACCAGGTCATTCTCTTCCTTCTTTGAAACACCCACATCTAACAGCTTGC
This sequence comes from Trichechus manatus latirostris, assembly GCF_000243295.1. Lineage (NCBI taxonomy): Eukaryota > Metazoa > Chordata > Mammalia > Sirenia > Trichechidae > Trichechus > Trichechus manatus. The sequence goes on along the minus strand of NW_004444004.1, from coordinate 226,254 downwards.
TTTTCTGTGAGAGTTGGGGTAAAATTAGATCAATATACTTAGAATTGGCAACAAACACAGAAAAAGGTCCAGTTATTGCTAAAGCTGGAGACAGTGCAACCCAGGGTGATATAATCTGACTAAATTGGTGATAATAACAAGTATTAAATATTTATACGGTTTCCTTTATTTTTTGCTTTAAAAAAGAAAATGATTGGACATCCTCTTACCTATTACAGAGGAGAATTCTTTGAAGTTTATAAGGCAGTCAGAGTTTTCATCCAACAATCTGAATGTCCACAAAGCTAGTGAGTCTCTGTTTGCAGAATGAGCCCAGGGACTCAAGAAGTGATACAATATTCTGAACTGCTGGCAGTCAATCTGATACTGTTCCAAATATGGCAGACTGGGGTCATGGTGTTTCAATACTGGACAACTCAAACACCAATAACATGAAAGAAACAGCTCTTTCTATTAAAAATAAATAAAAAAAGAAAAGTCATTACATCAGAAAAAGTAATTTTGGAAGAGCATTTTCTTTCAAACATGTCTGTTAAAATAATTAAAGATAAAATATTTAAAAGTGGTTGCGATAAAATTCTGCTAAAAGAGCATTATATTTCATTTAAAGAAGAGTAACAATACCTTAAAGATGACATAAAGTTCATCCAATTCATGAAGGCTCAATTTCACATCTTGTGATACGACACGCAACTTTAAAAAGATTAAAAGCAATTTAGAATTTAGAACTTAACAATTCAATATAGAAATTCTCTTTCAATTCATTTAGAGATTTCCCTGTGCTAGAAGAAATTTTATTTTTCTTTGAACTTTTTAAAGAAGTAACAGGGGGTCAAGATGGTGGAGAAGTCAGACACTTCCAGTGGACCCGCTTAAAACAAAGACCCCAAAAAACAAGTGATTCGATTATATATGGCAATCTGGGAGCCCTGAATATCAAAGACAGAGTTGAGGAACTGGACTGAGTGGCAGGGGGAGGGAGAGATGGTTCAGAAGCAGTGAGGAGTTGCCAGACCTAACCCGGTGAGAGCCTGAGCCCTTCAGGCCTCAGTACCTCATGGGTGAGTGGTGAGGCAGGAAAGCGGTGGTGCTTGGGAGGCACATTTTTGGCACCAGGAGAGATCCAGCACCAGAGAGTCTACATGGTCACCAAGAACCAGTGAGAAGCAGTCCTCACTTGCGGAAGATAAGTAATAGCATACGGCCTACCGTGCGGATCAAAAACACCCCCCTTGGGGAAAAACCTATTTCCCATTTATCTCCCAACTCCCTGATCTGCACTGGGTCCAGGATTGGCTTCAGCAATTGCTGAGTCCCCTGGGCCGGAAGAAGGATCCATCACACACCTGGAGCCATTCTCCCTGCCTTGGAGAGTGAACAAATTAACAACCAGGGGAAAAAATAAACTGTCGGCTCCCCTAAGCCAGGAACCCAGGGTAGGCACAGCTCCTTTGCCTAGGCACAGGCATAAGGGATCCATGGACTTTGAGTGCCTTTCCCCTGCATAGACTTGTGTGGGCCCATCTCAACAGTGGAGGCCCTCATTACCCCAGTACAACAGGGTATATACCGGAAGTCTAACTTCAACTGTTTCAGCTGTGAAATGGAAGGTTCCTGACATTTGACACTGCTCTGCCCATTAAGCAGGGTCTTCACCTACCTACATCAGGGGCCTGTGGACTGGTGGCTCCATCCACGCCACCTAGCCACCTGCGATAGGGGCCCATGAATAAGAGGTGCCCCCCTAGTCCTTACAGCCAACAGCAATAGGTGCTCATAGTCCAGCTGCAAAACACACTCACCTATGCGCTCTAGGGAACAGGGACACGACTTCATCCTGGACACTCAGGGGTGGCCGTCAGCCTCCTGCCTTGCTCAGAGTGTGTCCTCCAGCTGCAGCCAGATGCCTGTGCCTACACCAATCACCCATGCCTGTCTAGGATGGTAAGTGAGAGCCTACACCACACTATTAGTGGCTATCTACCTGGGCACTTGAGCTGAGGAGGAGTGGGCGGACACCTGAGCTCACATACCGAGTAACACATCTAACCACCTGGTGACAGCACATTAGAGCTTCAAAGATGCCAATAATCAAACTAGCTCATATGAGCAGCCTATTTGGGCATATCAAAACAAAACAAAAAGCTAGGACACAGTAAGAAAACATAAAATGAATAAATATAATAACTTATTGATGGCTCAGAGACAACAGTCAATATCAAATCACAGAAAGAGGCAATCCATGATGGCTTAAGCAAGCTCCCAAAATAAAGAATCTAGAAATTTTCCAGAGGAGAAAATTTCTTGGAATTAGTGGAGGCAGAATACAAAAGATTAATATACAGAACTCTTCAAGAAATTAGGAAGGAAATTAATCAAAACGCAGAACATGCAATAGAGGAAATTAAAAATATTAGAGAAGAGCATAATGACAAATTTAACAGGCTGCAAGAATCCATAGAGAGACAGGAATCAGAAATCCAGAAGATTAACAATAAAATTTCAGAAT
>NW_004444004.1:215576-218047 GCF_000243295.1 Trichechus manatus latirostris | reverse complement strand
TCTGACAGGGATCACAATAGAGGGTCCCGGACAGAGCTAGAGAAAATTGTAGAACAGAATTCTAACTCACAAAAAAGAGACCAGACTTACTGGCCTGACAGAGACTGGAGAAACCCTGAGAGTATGGCCCCCGGACACCCTTTTAGCTCAGTAATGAAGTCACTCCTGAGGTCACTGTTCAGCCAAAAGATTAGACAAAACGATAAAGATAAAACAAAATGAGACTAAAGGGGCACACCAGCCCAGGGATAAGGACTAGAAGCCAGGAAGGGACAGGAATGCTGGTAATAGGGAACCCAAGGTCAAGAAGGGAGAGAGTTGACATGTCATGGGGTTGTTAACCAATATCATAAAACAGTATGTGCACTGTTTGATGAGAAAGTAGTTTGTTCTGTAAATCTTCATCTAAAGTACAAAGAAAAATTAAAAGAAAAGAAATTGCACAAAAAGGAAAAGTGTCAGAGAGAAAGAGTAAATTTATTCCCAGAGAAAGTTCTTAAAAACAGCCAAGCAGGAGTTTTGGGATTCACAGTCACCAGCAAACATCATCAAGAATGCATGAAGCCGCAGTGGTAGGTCCTGTGGACAAAGCACAGTATACAGCAGCTCACAGCTCTTTCCCAGGAACTTGAACCAACCTGTGAGCCCCAACTGCAACCAACGTCAGTAATTTGCTAAAGCCTGAACCAAACTCTGTTAACATTTTTACTGAGCTTGAAATTGAAAGAATTTCTTAAAAATATAATAACCTTACCAAACTAAAAAAATTATAAATTTCTAAAACATATATTAAGCATATCAAAAACCTAAAAAAACGTTGTACATAGACTATAGTTCAATTCTACTCTGATATGTACTTAATTTCTGCATGCCCAAAAATCACTGCCAAAGGACAGCCACTTAATGCCTATAAATATAAGCAACAGTATTCAAGTCTCATTTCATATATTTTGCTCTTACCACATAAGCAATTTACAAGTCATCATGTGGGGTTGTCAATTAAACACTTCAAAGGCATTGGGAGATGTACATCCTTCTCTTTGTCAAAAATTATAAGTCAAGAAGCGTAGAAAATATGCAATTTTATATTGCTCCATGGAGAACAAGCACTAGTGTTACAATCATTATAGTATTCAAGAAATCGAAAAGCAAGGTTCAAGATGATAAAAGGTAGAATGAATGAAACAGGGAAATTTTTTTTAAAAAACCTAGTAGATGATAAATAAAACCAAGAGTTGGTTATTTGAAAAAACAAATAAAATAGATAAATCCTTGGCAAGTGTGATAAAAGAAATCACAAATAAACATCATTGAGAAGGAAAGGGGTAATATAAACACAGATACAGAGGTCATTAAAAGTACCCAGCACATAAAGGTACCATTACCTATTCATTGAATGAATTCCATAAGCTTTATACCAATACATCTGAAAGTCTAGATGAAATGGATAATTCTCTAGGAAAATACAAACGGGCAAAATTAACTCAGAAACAGTAGGAAAATTTGAATAGATAGAACCGAAAAATAATCAAAGATGGACCTCCCATGAAAGAGTCAGTGGATCCAGATGGTTTTATAGGCTCATTTTCTAAAACCATCAAGTAACAGATGATTCCTATGTGATATAAACTATTTCAGAGCATAGAAAAATATGGATTATTCCAAAATTCATTCTATGATGTGAGCACAACACTGATACAAAAATCAAAGTTATTAGCACAAAAAAAGAAAACTGCAAACCAATGTGTCACCTAATATAAGTATAAAGAACTTAGCCAACCTACTAGCAAAATGATCAAGGAAGAATATTAAAAGAATAACACATCATGAACAAATAGGATTTATTTTAAGGATGCAAAGGAAGGCTAGTATTAGGAATTCTTTAATATAATTCACTGCACTAGTAAGGTAGAAAAACACATAATCTCAAGAAGACGTGCAAAAGTCATTTGATCAAAGTTAACAAGCGATTAAAAAAAAAGTAAAATATCTCTTAATCTAGAAACAGAAGAAAACCTCCTTTATTTTAAAAAAGGCATTCTTTAGAAACTAATAGCAAACACCATACTTAACGATAAAATACTAGAGGAATTTCTATTAAATTCAGAAATAAGACAAGGAAGCCTGCTTCCACTGCTATTATTTATAACTTCTCTGAAGGTCTTACCCAAGCAATAAGACAAGATAAAAGAAAGAAGTTGTAAATATTGTTACTGTTGTTGTTAGGTGCCCTCGAGTCGGTTCTGACTCATAGTGACCCTATGTACAACAGAATGAAACACTGCCCAGTCCTGCGCCATCCTCACAATCATTGCTATGCTTGAGCCCATCTGTCATGGTTTGAATTATGTCCCCCAAAAAATGTGTGTATCACTTTGGCTAGGCCATGATTCCTGGTACTGTGTGATTTTCCTGTATGTTGTAAACCTGCCTCTATGATGTTAATGAGGGAGGATGGGTGGCAGTTGTGT
>NW_004444004.1:190357-214671 GCF_000243295.1 Trichechus manatus latirostris | reverse complement strand
TTGATCTTCATCAGTAAGTGCTTCAAGTCCTCTTCACTTTCAGCAAGCAAAGTTGTGTCATCTGCATATCGCAGGTTGTTAATGAGTCTTCCTCCAATCCTGACGCTGTGTTCTTCTTCATACGATCCAGTTCTCAGATTGTTTGCTCCGCATACAGACTGAATATGTATGGTGAAAGGATACAACCCTTACACATACCTTTCCTGATTTTAAAGCATGCAGTATTCTCTTGTTCTGTTCCAGTAACTGCCTCTTGATCTATGTACAGGTTCCTCACGAGCACAATTAAGTTTTCTGGAATTCCCATTTTTCACAATGTTATCTATAATTTGTTATGATCCACACAGTTGAATACCTTTGCACAGTCAATAAAACACAGGTAAACATCTTTCTGGTATTCTCTGCTTTCAGCCAAGATCCATCTGACATCAGTAATGATATCCCTCATTCCACATCCTCTTATGAATCCAGCTTGAATTTCCGGCAGTTCCCTCTTGATGTACTGCTGTCCATATGCCTACAAGGAAGACCAGTTAATATGACTATTATTCAAATTTATACACCAACCACTAATGCCAAAGATGAAGAAATGGAAGATTTTTACCAACTTCTGTAGTCTGAAATTGATCAAACATGCAATCAAGATGCATTAATAATTACTGGTGATTGGAATGTGAAAGTTGGAAACAAAGAAGGATTGGTAGTTGGAAAATATGGCCTTGGTGATAGAAACGATGCCAGAGATCACAAGATATAATTTTTCAAGACCAATGACTTATTCATTGCAAATATCTTTTTTCAACAACATAAACAGTGACTAGACCCATGGACCTTGCCGGATGGAATACACAGGAATCATATCGACTATATCTGTGCAAAGAAACAATAGAGAAGCTCAATATCATCAGTCAGAACAAGGCCAGTGGCCAACTGCAGAACAGACCATCAACTGCTCATATGCAATTTCAAGTTGAAGCTGAAGAAAATTAAAAACAAGTCCACAAAAGCCAAAATACAACCTTGAATATATCCCACCTGAATTTAGATACCATTTCAAGAATAGACTTGATGCATTGAACATTAATGGTTGAAGACCCGACGAGTTGTGGGATGACATCAAGGACACTGCACATGAAGGTCATTAAAAAGACAGGAAAGAAAGAAAAGACCAAAATGGGTGTCAGAAAAGACTCTAAAACTTGCTCTTGAAAGTAGAGCAGCTAAAGCTAACGGAAGAAATGATGAAATAAAAGAGCTGAAAAGAAGATTTCAAAGGGCAGCTTGAGAAGACAAAGCAACATAGTATAATGACATGTGCAAAGACCTAGAGTTAGAAAAGCAAAGGGGAAGAACACGTTTGGCATTTCTCAAGCTGAAAGAACGGAAGAAAAAATTCAAGCCTTGAGTTGCAATACTGAAGGATTGTATCGGGAAAATATTGGATGACACAGGAAGCATCAAAAGAAGGTGGAAGAAATACACAGAGTCACTGTATCAAAAAGAATTGATTGACGTTCAACCATTTCAGGAGGTAGCATATAATCAAGAACCGATGATACTGAAGGAAGAAGTCCAAGCTGCACTGAAGGCATTGGCGAAAAACAAGGCTCCAGGGATTGATGGAATACCAATTGAGATGTTTCAACAAACAGATGCAGTGCTGGAGGTGCTCACTCATCTATGTCAAGAAATTTGGAAGACAGCTACCTGGCCAACTGACTGGAAGAGATCCTATTTGTCCCCATTCAAAAGAAAGGTGATCCAACAGAATGCAGAAATTATTGAACAATATCATTAATATCACATAGTAAATATTAGGAAGGGCCAAAAGTCTAAGACTGGAAATAACATGCTTATCTATCCAGAAAATTCAAAGAATTCAACCAAAATATATTAGAATTTATGAGAATCAATAATGTGGCCTTTTACAAAAGCAATATACCCAAACCAATAACTTCTATATACACAGCAATAAACAATTTGAAAATGTAATGGAAAAATATCTCATTTATATTAGCGACAAAACCATAAAATACACAGGCGTAGAATAAACCTAACAATAAATGTATAACATCTGTATAAAAAACTATAAATCTTTACTAAAGGACATTAAAATAAACATTTAATTAAAACAGACATTTAAAGGGACATTAAAAAAGCCTTACCAGATTTCAAAATGGACTATAAAGCTATGATCATTAAAGCAGTATGGTATTGTTGTAGGAAGAGAGTCCAGAAACAAATCCATCTATGTATATAAGAATTTAGCATGTGAAAAAGGTAGAGTACAATAAAGATGGACTAGTTGATAAATGGTATTTAGACAATGGGCTATTTCATTTGGGAAAAAAAAATCACATTAGAGTCTTATGTCATACCATAAACAAAGTATATACTTTAGGTGTATTAAATATTTAAATGTTAACAAGAGAGTAATACTAGTAATGTAAACCAACATGAGGAAATATTTTTGTAACGTTAAATTAAGGAAGGCCTTGCTAAGTTTGACGTGAAACCAAGACATCATGTAAGAAAAAAGAGAAAGACTCAACTACAGAAATTTGCAACTTGTGTACACTGAAAGACACAATAAAGACAATGAAAGAAACAATAAGACTGGGGGAAAATATTAGCCACAAACATAACTGACAAAGAATTAACACTACTAATATACAAAGAGCTCCTATAAATCAATAAGAAAAAGACAACCTCATAGAAAAATGGGCAACAATCAAGCAATTAAAAGAATAAATAAAAAGGTCTAATTGAATTCTAAACATATGTGGCCAGTGAAATAAAAATTAAAATAGATTTGAATTTTTATTTATCAAATTGGCACAAATTAAAGATTTCTAACATCTAGGGTTATTGAGAATGTGGGAAAAGGGCATTCTTTCACACGGTTGGTGGGATTATAATTAGGTATAAACCTTTTGGAGGATAATTTGGCAGTACCTGCCAAAATTTTAAATGGGCATGTCCTTTGACCCAGCTTCAGCTTCCAGGAATCTATCTTACAGAAGTACTCCTACAAATGTGTAAGAATATACATACAAGGATGTTTCACTAAAGTATTATTTATAAGAGCAAAACAAAGTGCAGACATACTAAATGTACATCAACAAGGGAATAGTTAAATAAATTATAGCCCATCCATACTATGGTACACTAGTCAGCCATTAAGAAGAGTTGAGGTAGATCATATGTACTGATATACAATGACCATGATATATTTCTGAGTGAAAAAAGTAAGCTGCAGAACAATGTAGATGGTACAATCTCATTTTAAAAACTATATATACTTACCCCTCAGGCCTGCCCCCAACATATACATGTATGTCTGCAGATGCATAGAAATAAGATATGGAAGGATATATGTCAAATCATTTTTAATACTGGTTATTCCTGGAGTGGGGACCTTTACTTTTGACAGTTCTATAATGTCTGAATTATTTATAATGAGAATATATTACTTTAGTATATTTTTTACAAAGTTAATATAAAAAAAATAACAAGAGTCAAGGGGGCTCCATGCTATCTCACAGTGACATCACTAAATTATTTAATTGAATTCTAAACCTGGACTCCTCAGAAATGTTAACGTTCCCACATTTGTATCTCTGAGGACTCAGCCTTTAAGCAAGCAGGTTGCATAATATTACAAATTGACTATATTATGTTTTTAGAATATTTACCTTATAAATTACCAAGGTAAGAAAATGTATTAATTTTTTTAAATTATAAAAATAATATATGGTCATGCTTAAAGCTCAAACAGTACGTTTTCACCAGAGGCAACCAATATCAATAGCTTCTTATGTATCAGTCCACATACTAAAAAGTATTTAAAACATACTGCTTTATACCTTTTTCACTTTACCTTAGAGATCCAAGGATAATAATATTTATTAGTGGTATTGACTACTATGTAGGTCAACTATTCTTATTGATGAAGCACATCACAAATATGCTATGCTTAAACACCTACATCACGGTATTCAATACTAAGCTGCAATGATGTTGAAGGTCAAATAACACAAAATATGTCGAAGAAACCAGCATTAATCAATCAGAAGAAAATAACTTATTCCCTCTTAAATAATTTACAGTAAGCTAGGCCTTGGCAAGGATCTAGCTCAATTGTTTAGTCTTTTTCATTTTCCTCACACAGATATAATAAATTTTTAAGGAAGTTGAAGAAAAATATGTTACTTCAATTGGCTTTCCCTGCTGGATGGATACTCACCACATTCTGCTTTGTTGTTTCCTCTAGGGTCTGTATCACGTACAACCTATTTCGACAGCGCATGCTGTATATATCTTCATAGCGAATATTACCATATTTCTGAAAGAAATATTATTGCAATGGGTACTCATTCATAATAAACATCTACTTCTCTTATAGTTGAATTTCATCAGATTCAATTCTCAGAGGCTTTGTTTCTATTTCTAGCTATTTTCATTATTTGTTCAGTGATTATGCAAATTTTCACCTCCCACATTTCAGCTTTTCTATATATTCACTGGAGAGAATTCCATCTACTATGTATCTGCACTAAGTACAAGAACATTGGTAAAATTCTTAGTGTCTAAGAAAAGAATAATTTTCACCTTTTTGTACAGTGATAAAAACCAAAAAAAAACCAAACCCGTTGTCGTCAAGTCGATTCCGACTCATAGTGACCCTATAGGACAGAGTAGAATTGCTCCATAGGGTTCCCAAGAAGCAGCTGGTGGATTCAAACTACCCATCTTTTGGTTAGCAGCTGAGCTCTTAACCACTACACCATCAGGGCTCCCGTCTCTAAGAAGAGAATAATTTTCACTTTTTAATGTAGTGATAGGTATTTAAAAGTGGTCATTATTTGTGAAAGTTTAATTTAATGAAAAGCAAATTGAGGCAGAGGAGGTTATAAAACCTAGGAACAACTCACAGAACTCGATTTTAAAGTGAAGTTGAATTTTAAATTGTATCTTGCATTATTATCTTTTAATATATCAATATCAATCCTTTAAAATATGCTATGTATTTATAAAGCAGCCCTGGTGGCACAGTGGTTAAGCACTCAGCTGCTAACTGAAAGGTCGGTGGTTTGAACTCACCAGCTGCTCCAGAGGAGAAAGATGTCGCTGTCTGCTTCCGTAAAGATTATAGCCTTGGAAACCTTACGGGGCAGTTTTACTCTGTCCTACAGGGCTGCTATGAGTGGGAATTGACTCAATGGCTGTGGGTCTGGAGTGGAGTTTATGCATTTATAGTATAAAAAACTTACCTCATTTGACTCTCTAATCAAATCTGTAATGTCCACTCTAATATGACTGCTTTTTTCATCACTCATATTTGAACCTTGCTGAACACTTGAAGGCAATGGGCTATCCTTATTAGTGACATTGTCAAAGAACCTATCCAAAAGTGACATTAATACAATAATTAGTGGAACAAAAATTATTAAAGCAGAGAAAATGGCATCAAATTTTCCCCCTAGTGAGTCAGTGGTTAATTTAAACTGAAAGGACAAGAGGAGATCTTACAGAAAAGTAGAATCTGAGGATGGCTAGGAGTTAGGAGGACATAGGTAAGAGGAATGGAATGGAGAAGAAATCATTTCAGAAGGGGAGAGGTGAGCATGAGGGAAGCAAACAGGCTCAGAGTGTACTTAGCAAATATCACGTAGCCCAGTAAGAATGAAATATAGGGTATGTAGAGGCAGCATGTAAGGAGAAAAATGTTACGAAAGGCACATTGAGGCTTTATCACAGAAAGTTATGAATGTGAGAGTGAAGAGTTTGTATTTTATTCTGTACATGATGAAATTTGATGCACTATTACAACAGTCACCCATTCAAATATTAATTCATTCAACATATGCTTACACACACATACACACACACTACACATGTGCTCCAATACAAAATCGCATTCATTAAAAAAGCTACTAGGAAAATAAATTTCAATCTAACCGATTCAAACCATTTGGAAACCAGAACAATTTCTCCCACTGGACATTTCACATTATCAACGCTCCTTTACTCCCTCAAATTAATTTTATACAGAGACATTTTATAGCTCAAACTGGGACTATGAAAGTACCAGCATACTGAATCAACACTATTAGTGTAACAGGCAAAGAACCTAGTGATTTACTTCAAAACGATTTACTTTTGTTATATTATATTCTACTCAAAGAGGAAGATAGAGGACTAGATTTTAGACCTAGCTCTTCCATTCATCTATCTTTGTGACCTTGGGCAAACTGTTTGGAATTTCTAGTCTCAGTTTTCTCATCTGTAAAATAAGGGACTTGAACAACATAATCTCTCAGGTCCCCTCCAGATTTAAATGTTATGGTTCTTACAATACCTGTTTAAAGCTGTCACAGCTTCAGCATCATCTTTACATGTCAGCAATTTGTCTAAGTTATAGTCAAGTATTGCCAATCCCAGTTGTAAAATGGCCTTTATTCCATCATAGAAGAAGCAGTCCACCACATTCACTGCACTCTCAATAGGTAGCACACTAATAAAAAGTGTGAGAAACCATGAGAGAGAAACTGAGGAAAAGAATGTCATATCAGTCATGTGTTCTGTTAGCTGAGGAAGGTGATCCCTGATAAGTTCTTCAAAGACTGCCTGATCCACCAAGGCACCTGAAGAATACCAAAAGAAGTTGAAAAATGAACACCTTTCTAAAGGATTTGTTTATTATAACTCCTACTTCTATTCGTATGCAGATATATCTCATTTCTCTTCCTGAAATTATTAACTCCTTCAGTGCATTTTCTATATTTCATACAGATCTACATTGCTATTAGAGTGTCATGCATCAAGAAGCACTTGAGAAACTCAACTTAGATTTATTTGAGAAACTATCTATTAAGTCTTTGTTATGTGCAGAGACCTGCACTAGGTGCTATGAGAGATATACCAATTAATGACATGGTCTCATCTTCAAAGAGTTTGATAACTTAAGATAAACACCAAATAACTGTAACAGAAGAGAATATAATCAATGACATAATCAAGATACTGAAGGCTTATGAGGAGAGACCATATATAGGTTTTGAGGTAGGGGATCATAGATCTATAAATATTTGATGACTGAAGAAAATATTACACAAATAACAAGCCAAGAACTTGATCCTTCTTTATGACCTTGCAAATATTTACATAACTCATATAAATGTGGGGATTTTAAGCTGCTTAAAGCCTCCCTCCCATAAAGAAACTATTAAAAATCCTCTGGGAGCTCTGGGAACTTCAGATCACCACTGCTTTAGCAATACAGGGGTCCAAAAAAAACTCTCCATTGACTCGATTCTGACTCATAGCAATCCTACAATAAATTTAAAACCTCAATTTTGTTAAGAAAGATCAGAAATTTTATTTAAAAAATATATTAAACAATTTTTACAACTATAAAACCAAACTCAACCAAACCCATTGCTGTCGAGTTGATTCTGACTCATAGTGACCCTATAGGACAGAACAGAACAGAACTGCCCCACTCCCAGGAGTGGCTGGTGGATTCGAACTGCCGACATTTTCGACAGTGGCCGAATACTTAACCACTGTGCCACCAGGGCTCCTTTACAACCATAAATACTCAATAAAATGGAGCCCTCGTTGTGCAGTGGTTAAGTACTCGGCTGCTTAATAGAAGGTTGGTGGTTCAAATTCACCCAGTGGCTCTGCAGGAGAAAGACCTGTCAATCTGCTTCCATAAAGATTACAGCCTAGAAAACTCTATGGGGCAGTTCTACTCTGTCACATGGGGTCGCTATGAGTCAGAATTGACTCGATGGCACACAATAACAACACTCAATACAAAAAGCTCTTCTCTTGAGCATGTCAAGTGAAAGTGACATTTTAATACTGCTTGCGTTTTGCATATTTCACATCCTAATTCATCAGTTCTTTAATTTGATTGGGTATTAGATAGACAAGAGCTACAGGAATTGTTTAGAAAAGAGTATATGTATATGTGTGTGTGTGTGTGTGTGTGTGTGTGCATGTATTTTCTTACCAATGATTCGACGATTAAAATAATCAGGTAACATTCGTTCACATACAGCAACCAGAAGCCAAAAAGCCTCTTCCTCTTTTGCATACAGAAGCAACACTGAAGTCAAAATGTTCATTGCCTAAAGAAGAAATACGAAAAAGTAAATCTTGCTCAGGTAAGAAATACATTTCTTCTTCAAATATAGTAGTTTTCAATAGCAACAACAACAATTAAAAGACTAATAATAATGGAAACATGAGAACTCTGAGCCAGTCCAAAGCAAAACAAGGTGAAGTCAGACTAATATTTGCTAATCGGTTATTTTATACCGCAATATTCAAAGAAAATGAAGCAGGGATATCATGAATATATAATATAATCAGTAAAATCTCTCTAATTTTGACTAATTTCAATGAGTAAAAAATCATAATTATCACAAAATCTGAAAAAAACACTTACAGTATCTTCAAGGACATACTAAAACTGGAGATAACAAACTTCATTTGTATTTCTCACTACCTACAGTAAAATATCCTTTAGCTATCAATCATCCTCAACTTACATAAACTTATTATCTAGAATAGGCAAATGTGTAGAAATCAAAGTTTATTAGTGATTACCAGGGGCAGATTCGAGGGGGAAATGGGGAGGTATTTCTTAAGGGGTACTGAGTTTCTGTTAAGGGTGATGAAAAATATTCAGAAATGGATAGCGGCGATGGTTGCACAACATGTGAACATAATTAATGTCACTGTATTATACATGTAAAAATGGTTGAAATGACAAATGTGTTGTTATACATATTTTACCACAATAAAATTTCAAAAAAGAAAATATAATTTAGATATACTTATCCCTTTTCATTCCTGCTACCACCCTAAATTTCTCCTTCTAAAATGTCAGGTCATTACTTTTATATAACATTTGGGCATATCTCTAATTATAAAGGTAACAAATCCTTGTTTTATAGAATTTAGAAAAAATGAAAAAGTATGAAGAAGAAAATAAAAATCTTATATAATCCCATCTACCCAGAAATCACCATTGTTAACATGTTGATGTATTTTTTTGTTTTTTTCTTGCTGTCTCCTCTTCGAAAATTTACGTCAAGCTGGATATTAAATCTTGATTTTTTTCACTTAGCATTATAATGTACATTTTCAATGCCATGAAATATTCTTCTAAAAGAATATTTTTAAGGACTCTAAAATAATCTAATAAATTGGGTATAGTATAAATTATTTAACCATTCTATTATTATTGGACATTTAGGCTGATTTTATATAACACTGCAATGAATATCTTTGCACATAAATTTTCATCCAAGTTTTTTACTATTTTCTTGGGGTTGTTGTTTGTTGCTGTTGAGTTGGCTCCAACTCATGACAACCTTATGTACAACAGAACGAAATGTTGCCTGATCCTGTGCCATCTTCATGATTGTTGGTATGTTTGAGTTCATTGCTGTGGCTATTGTGTCAATCTACCTCACTGAAGGCTTCCTTCATTTCTGTAGAACCTCTACTTCACCATACATGATGTCCTTTTCTAGCAGTTGGTCTTTCCTGATGATGTGTCCAAAGTAAGCAAGTGGAAGTCTCACAATCCTAGCTTCTAAGGAGCATTCAGCTCATATTTTTTCTAAGAACTGATTTGTACATTTTTCTGGGAGTCCATGATGTAGTCAGTATTTTTTGCCAGCACCACAGTTCAAATGCAGCAATTCTTCTGTGCTCCTTTTCCTTGTACAACTTTCACATGCATATGAGGCCACTGAAAAGACTATGGCTTGGGTCAAGCATACCTTAGTCATCAAAGTGACACATTTGGTTTTTAAAATTTTAAAGAGGTCTTTTGCTGCAGATTTATCCAATGCAATACATTTTTTGATTTCTTGACTGCTGCTTCCATGGACTGATTGTTGATTCAAGTACAATGAAACTGTTGACAACTTCAATTTTTTTCTCTATTTGTCATGATGTTGTTTATCAGTCGAGCTGTGAGGATTTTCCTTTTCTTTTCATTCAGGCATAAGCTATACTGAAGGCTGTAGTCTTTGACCTTCATCAGCAAGTGCTTCAAGTTGTTTTCATTTTTGGCAAGCAAAGGTGTGTCATCTGCATATCACAAATTGTTAATGGATCTTCCTTGAATCCTGATGCCGTGTTCTTCTTCATATAGTCCAGGTTCACGGGTTTATTGTTCAGCATACAAATCTAATAAATAAGGTGAAAGGATACAACCTTGCCGTACACCTTTTCCAATTTTAAACCACCCATCATCCCCCCGTTCTGTTCAAACGAATGACTCTTGATCCATGTGTAAGTTAACACATGAGCACAATTAAGTGTTCTGGAATTTCCATTCTTCATAATGTTATCCACAATTTGTTATGATTCATACAGTCAAATGCCTTCGTGTAGTTGATAAAACACAGGTAAACAGCTTTCTGATATTCTCTGCTTCTGGCCAAGATCCATCTGACATCAGCAATATATCCCTCATTCTATGCCCTCCTTTGAATCTGGTTGGAACTTCTGGCAGTTCCCTGTCTATGTACAGTTGCAGTTTTTTAAATTATCTTAGCAAGATTTTGCTAGCAAGTGATATTAATGATATTGTTTGATAACTTCTATATTCCATTTGATCACCTTTCTTTGGAATGGGCACAAATATAGATCTGTTAAAGTTGGTTGACTCAGTAGCTGTCTTACAAATTTTTTGACACAGACAAATGAGCACTTCCAGTATTGCATTCATTTGTTGAAGCATCTCAACTGGTATTTCGTCAATTCGTGGAGCCTTGTTTTTCCACGAATGCCTTTACTGCAGCTTGAACTTCTTTCTCAGTGCCAGCAGGTTTTTTTTTTAAATCATATACTACCTCCTGAAATGGGTGAACATCGACCAATTCTTTTTGGTACAGTGACTCTGTATATTCCCTCCATCTTCCTTTGATGGTTCCTGTGTCATTCATTATTATTATTATTTTTTTGCCCATAAAATCCTTCAGTAATGCAAGTCGAGGCTTGAATTTTCTCTTCAGTTCTCTCAGCTTGAGAAATGTTGACCATGTTCTTTCCCTTTGGTCTTCTAACTCCAGGTCTTTGCACATTTCTTCATAATATTTTACTTTGTCTTCTCGAGCCATCCTTTGAAATCCTCTGTTCAGCTTTTACTTCTTCATTTCTTCCATTTGCTTTAGCTACTCTGCAATTAAGAGCAAGTTTCAGAGTCTTCTGACATCGATTTGGTCTTTTTCATCTTTCTTCTTTTTTGATGACCTTTTACTTTCTATATGAATGTTGTTGTTAGGTGTTGTCAAGTCAGTTCCAACTCATAGCAACCCAATGTACAACAGAACAAAACACTGCCCGGACCTGCACCATCCTCACAATTGTTGTTATGCTTGAGCCCATTGTTGCAGCCACTGTGTCAACTCATCTCATTCAGGGTCTTCCTCTTTTTTGCTGACCCTCTACTTTACCAAGCATGGTGTCCTCCCCCAGGTACTGGTTGGCACCTCCTTATAACATGTCCAATGTACATGAGATGAAGTCTCACCATCCATGTTTCTAAGGAGTATTCTAGCTGTACTATTTCCAAGACAGATTTGTTCGTTCTTCTGGCAGTCCATGGTATATTCTTCTCCAACATCATAATTCAAAGGCATCAAGTTTTCTTTGGTCTTCCTTATTCATTGTCTAGCTTTCAAATGCATATGAGGTGATCAAAAACACCATGGCTTGGGACAAGTGCACCTTAGTCCTTAAAATGACATCTTTGCTTTTTTAACACTTTAAAGAGGTCTCTTGCAGCAGATTTGCCCAAAGCAACGCGTCATTTGATTTCTTCACTGCTGCTTCCATGGGCATTGATTGTGGATCCAAGTAAAATGAAATCCTTGACAACTTCAGTCTTTTCTCCATTTATCATGATTTTGCTTATTGGTCCAGTTGTGAGGATTTTTGTTTTCTTTATGTTGAGGTATAATCCAAACTGAAGGCTGTGGTCTTTGATCTTCATCAGTAAGTGCTTCAAGTCCTCTTCACTTTCAGCAAGCAAGGTTGTGTCATCTGCATAATGCAGGTTGTTAATAAGTCTTCCTCCAATCCTGCTGCCCTCTTCTTCTTCATGTAGTCTAGCTTCTCGGATTATTTGCTCAGCATACAGATTGAATAAATATGGTGAAAGGATACAACCTTCACGCACACCTTTCCTGACTTTAAACCACGCAGTATTCCCTTGTTCTGTTCGAATGACTGCCTCTTGGTCTAAGTACAGGTTCCTCATGAACACAAATAAGCGTTCTGGAATTCCCATTCTTTGCAATGTTATCCATAATTTGTTATGATCCACAAAGTTGAATGCCTTTGCATAGTCAAGAAAACACAGGTAAACATCTTTCTGGTATTCTCTGCTTTCAGCCAAGATCCATCTGACATCAGCAATGATATCCCTTCTTCCCATATCCTCTTCTGAATCCGGCTTGAATATATGGCAGTTCCCTGTCGGTGTACTGTTGCAACTGCTTTTGAATGATCTTCAGCAAAATTTTACATATGTGATATTAATGATATTGTTTGATAATTTCTACATTCTGTTGAATCGGCTTTCTTTGAAATGGATACAAATATGGATCTCTTCCAGTCAGCTGGCCAGGTAGCTGTCTTCCAAATGTCTTGAGATAGACGAGTGAGTGCTTCCAGCACTGCATTCATTTGTTGAACATCTCAATTGGTATTCCATCAATTCCTGGAGCCTTGATTTTCATCAATGCCTTCAGTGCAGCTTGGACCTCTTCCTTCAGTACCATCAGTTCTTGATCATATGCTACCTCCTGAAATGAGTGAACATCGACCAATTCTTTTTGGTACAGTGACTCTGTGTATTCCTTCCATCTTCTTTTGATGCTTCCTGTGTCGTTTAATATTTTCCCTGTAGAATCATTAAAAATTGCAACTCGAGACTTGCAGTTTTTCTTCAGTTCTTTCAGCCTGAGAAAAGCCAAGCGTGTTCTTCCCTTTGGTTTTCTATCTCCAGGTCTTTGCGCATTTCATTATACTACTTTACTCTGTCTTCTCGAGCCACCCTTTGAAATCTTCTGTTCAGCTCTTACTTCATCATTTCTTTCTTTCGCTATAGCTGCTGTACATTCAAGAGCAAGTTCCAGAGTCTCTTCTGACACCCACTTTGGTCTTTTCTTTCTTTCCTGTTGTTTTAATGACATCTTACTTTCTTCATGTATGATGTCCTCGATGTCATTCCACAACTTGTCTGGTCTTTGGTCATCAAGTGTTCAGTGCATCAAATCTATTCTTGAGATGGTCTCTAAATTCAGGTGGGATATACTCAAGGTCTTGCTTGGCTCTCGTGGACTTGTCCTAATTTTCTTCAACCTGAACTTGCATATGAGCAATTGATGGTCTGTTACACAGTCAGCCCCTGGTCTTGTTCTGACTGATACTGTGCTTTTCCATCGTCTCTTTCCACAGATGTAGTTGATTTGATTCCTGTCTATTCCATCTGGCAAGGTTCAAGTGTGTAGCAGTCGTTTATGCTGCTGAAAAAAGGTATTTGCAATGAAGAAGTTGTTAGTCTTGCAAAATTCTATCATGTGATCTCCAGCGTCATTTCTATCACCAAGGTCTTATTTTCCAACTGCTGTTCTGACTTCTTTGTTTCCAACTTTCGCATTCCAATCACCAGTAATTATCAACGCATCTTGATTGCATGTTTGACCAATTTCAGACTGCAGAAGTTGGTAAAAATCTTCAATTTCTTCATCTTTGGCCTTAGTGGTTGGTGCGTCAATTTGAATAACAGTCGTATTAACTGGTCTTCCTTGTAGGCGTATGGATATTATCCTATCACTAATAGCGTTGTAGTTCAGGATAGATCTTGAAACTGTTCTTTTTGACAATGAACAAGATGGCATTCCTCTTCAACTTGTCATTCCAGGCATAGTAGTCCATATGACTGTCTGATTCAAAATGGCCAATACTAGTCCATTTCAGCTCATTAATGCCTAGGATATTGATGTTTAAGTATGATGTCCTTGATATCTTCCCACAACTTTTCTGGTCTTTGGTCATTAGTGTTCAGTGGGACAAATCTATTCTTGAGATGGTCTCTAAATTCAGGTGTGATGTATTCAAGGTCATACTTTGGTATCTTGGGCTTCTTTTGATTTTCTTCAGCCTCAATTTGAACTTGCACAGGAGCAATTGATGGTCTGTTCTGTAGTCAGCCCCTGGCTTTGTCTTGACTGATGATATTGCGCTTCTCCACTGGCTCTTTCCACAGATGTACTCAATTTGATTCCTGTGTAATCCATCTGGTGAGGCCAATGTGTGTAGCCATCAATGGTGTTGTTGAAAAAATTATTTCCCATGAATAAGTTGTTTGTCTTGCTGAATTCTACCCTGTGATCTCTGGTGTCATTTCTATTATCAAAGCTGTATTTTCCAATTATTGACCTTTCTCCTTTGTGTCTAACTTTCACATTCCAACCACCAGTAATTATCAATGCATCTTGACTGCATGTTTGATCAGTTTCAGAATGCAGCAGCTATTTGGTCAAAGAATAAAAGGCTTTATGTTATTGGCAAATTCTCTCACAAAAAGACTGCACCAATTTACATTTCTGACCAACAGTTTCTGAATCCCTGTTTCACCGCATCTTTCCAATACTGAGTGTTATAATAATTACAATCATCTTTGCTGATTTGATAGGTGAAAATAGTATCTCATTGTTTAATTTGAATTTGAACTTTTTTTCAAGTTTTATTATGAATCTGCATTTTTGTCTTTTGTAATCTTTCCATGCTCATTGATTATTATTATATTTTAATGATTTTCTTATAGATTTGTATAAGATCTTTATATATTAGGTATGTTAATTCTTTGTCATACTGGGTACAATGTTTGAATACAAGCTCAGTTTTCACTTTACCACTTTCCTGCTCAAGAAATCATTATGGGTCAAAATGGCTAAGTATGGACCTCCAACAAGTAATGAGAACACCAGCAAAAATTGTCTGAATCAATTTTTTCGGAATTTTTAATTTAAAATTTTAACCAAAAATTTACAGCAATCTGGTAGCATTTATTTAAAAAAGGGTGGGGGGGGGGCTGAATCTCAGTAAGAACAGTGATCGCTGTGACATTTTAATTTGACCTATTCCTATCTTCTCTCCCCAGCTCTGCAGTAGTCTTGAAAACCAACACCAGCAAAACATGGTGAAAATCAGCTATTTACCGGTGTTTTACTGACTTTTTACTGGCATTCAATTGTGCGGATCATAACAAATTATGGATAACATTGCGAAGAATGGGACTTCCAGAACGCTTAATTGTGCTCATGAAGAACTTGTACATAGACCAAGAGGCAGTTGTTTGAACAGAAAACAGGGATATTGCATGGTTTAAAGTCAAAAAGGGTATGTATCAGGGTTGTATCCTTTCACCATACTTATTCAATCTGTATGCTGAGCAAATAATCCGATAAGTTGGACTATATGAAGAAGAACACTGCATCAGGACTGGAGGAAAACTCATTAACAACCTACTTTATGACCACTATTATGAGAACTCAAGGTTTAAACACAGAAGAAAACATTCTTTGATGGTTACGAGGGTGGGGGTGAGGGAGGGTGAGGGTTATTTACTAACTAGATAGTAGATAAGAATTATCTTAGGTGAAGGGAAGGACAGCACACACTACAGGGGAAGTCAGCACAACTGGACTAAACCAAAGTTAAGAAGTTTCCTGAATACAATCAAACACTTTGAGGGACAGAGTAGCAGGGGTAGGGGTCTGGGGACCATGCTTTCAGGGACATTTAGGTCAACTGGCATAACAAAGCTTATTAAGAAAATGTTCTGCATCCTACTTTGGTGAGTGGCGTCTGGGGTCTTAAAAGCTTGCAAGCGGCCATCTAAGATGCATCAATTGGTCCCAACCACCTGGAGTAAAGGAGAATGAAGAACACCAAAGACACAAGGAAAGTACTAGCCCAAGAGACAGAAACGGCCACATAAACCAGAGACTTCATCAGCCTGAGACCAGAAGAACTAGATGGTGTCCGGCTACCACCCATGACCACCGACAGGGAACACAACAGACAGTCCCAGATGGAGCAGGAGAAAGGTGGGGTGCAGAACTCAAATTCTAGTAAGAAGACCAGACTTAATGGTCTGACTAAGACTGGAGGATCCCCGGAAAGCATGGCCCCCGGATTCTCTATCAGCCCAGAAATAAAACAATTTCTGAGGCCAACTCTTCAGACAGGGATTGGACTGGACTGTGGGACATAAAGTGATACTTGTGAGGAGTGTGCCTCTTAGCTCAAGTAGATACAAGAGACTAAACGGGCAGCTTCTGTCTGGAGGTGAGATGGGAAGGCAGAGAGGGTTAGGAGCTGGTTGAACGGACATGGGGAATCAGGGGTGGAAAGGAATGTGTTGTCACAGTATAGGGAGAGCAACTAGGGTCACATAACAATGTATGTATAAATTTTCGTATGAGAGACTAACTTGAATTATAAACAATTTCACTTAAAGCACAATAAATGTAAGTAAGTAAGTAAGTAAAGTAAGTAAGTAAAGTAAGTAAAGTAAGTAAGTAAAGTAAGTAAGTAAGTAAGTCAGTCAGTCAGTCAGTCAGTCAGTCAGTCAGTCAGTCAGTCAGTCAGTCAGTCAGTAAGTGATTGGATTAAAATATACCATACAGTGATATGATTTCATTAACATAACAAAGAAAATCCTACTCCCAAATGGGCTTACATCCACATGTATAGGGGCTAGGATTCCAACACCTGTTTTTGGAGGACACAACTCATTCCATAACAAGGGGTCAAGAGAAACTTGTGAGAACATGTACTTAAAGCTGCCTGTTGTGCAATGAATAGTAAAGTCCTTTTTCCCTGAAAAAAAACAAACTTCTGTTGTGTTTCAACTATTATCTATTTGAGTTTGTGTTAGCAGTCTGGCCTACTCTAATTAATACAATGTGCTCCTAAAGGATTTTTTCCCCAGTGATTCCTCTACTGCCTACAGAATAAAATTTAAACTCCTGACCTATCCCAAAACCAAAAACCAAACCTAATGCAGTCGAGTTGATTTCGACTCACAGCAGTCCTATCCCAACCTACCTTAATTTTTTCCCAACTACTTCCCTTCATTCACCCTACACTTCTGTTAAACTAAACAGAACATAGTGTAGCACATATTCCAAATTTACCTCTCTCTGTGTTAGGTTAAACTGATCCCTTCACCTGGAATGTTCTTTCATTCTATTTCCGTAAATCCAAAATTCACCAATTTTCAAGCTCTTCAAATGCTATCTCTTCCATGAAGCCTTCCTCTGATTCCGCCAGATAAAAATAATATTTCCCTATTATAAATCCTTGCAGGACTTTATATTTCTCTAATGGTTTCTCTCACTTGTTTTTTTGGTTTTCCAATGAATAACACCTACCAGTCTTCATACTTTTAAGGGCAAAATCCGTATCTGATTAATCTTTATAAATCCTTAAGCATATAGCACAGTGTACTTATCATACCTTTTACAGAATAAGAATTCAATAAACATTTGTGACATGAAAAAGAAGAATTAATTAATGAAATATCAATTTTCCTAAGTATTCCCACTATCATCCTACTTATATTAATAACACACATTTTCAGTCTCAGCTCAACCTTTATCCTTATTATCAGAATTTCCAAATTATTGGAGCTGGATTTGATGAGATTTTACATTTGGAACATGCACATAGTTGGGCTTGGAGTGCAGTCATACCTGGCAGTATCCAATTTTGGGATTCCTGTACGCGTATGCAGTGAGTACCCGTCTGAGAGCAGATATGCCAGTATCACTCTGAAAGGCTGGGTGCTCAGGCAGGGAGCGACGCAAATCACGTTCAATTTCTTCGGTAGCCAAGTTGCAGGTCCCTAAGGATTGCTCAACCACTTCAGCATAATAACCAGGGTTAGTAGCCATATCATTAACAGCACCTATGAACAGGATTGTATTAACATACAAAGGAAGAGGAACACAATAAAGCTACTATTTGCATATATACATAAAGAATTAAATTTCATTATCTTGAGATTTAGTTTTATGTTCAATTAATATCTGAGCACATGCACATACACACACACACACAAAGAAAAAAAAAACTTCATGCTAGAGTCTGTAAGATCAGGACACTAATCTTATCAAACAGAATAACATTTTCATGAGCTGGGATTTTTTTCCTCTTAACTTTCCTTTGACAACAGAGATAGAGACTTTCCCCCCAAAGTACACACACCCTGTCAAGTAAACTAATCTGCTCAGACACTGGATATGTGGTTATCTAGATAAGTACTCATACTATTAAACTTTCTCTCTTTAACTATTCTGAACTCATGATGGACAAGATTTTGTCCTAGCCATCTTTGTAATTCTACGAATTTAGCTTACTGCATAACTCCTAGAAAGGACATGATTAATGTCTGTTAAATGAATAAAAGTGAATACCATGTTTTTATGCAAATGACATGCGTCTTCTATGTCTGTTTGGCAACCGCACCCCACAACCCCGTAAGGTACTGTCATAAGCGCTGCTATGTCAATTCTTTTTACATGCTGCTGTAAGAAAATTAGCATAGTGCACTTACAAATATACCTTGCAGGGGAAGGGCACGGTTGGTAAAAAAATGTAGAAGGCACGTGTTATTTACATAAAAATATGGTAAACGTAGTACCTGAGAAAAGCATCCAGAGCTCTCCTCTTAAAGTCTCTGGAATCCCTCTTACAACCAGATCTCGAGTCTTTTTGGTCCGGAACATGCTAACGCCACGCCCACATTCTGCAAATAGGATGTTCCACGACTGTTCCTTCATCTTTTCTTTCAACTATAACAGAAAAATCAAAGCAATTAAAAATAGTGAGAAATTAACTTCTTTAAGTAATTTGACCGCTTTCTTCAACATGAAACAACAGTAGATCTATGGCTATCAATAGCATATAAGGTCAAGATCAGTATTCACATAAGAGTCAAACATTGGACACTTGTCATCACAAAAATCTTTTAAACCCATGTGAACATCACAGCTTTAATTTATTATTTTAATTCTTAGCTAAACTCATATACAAATGGGAAAACCATTAAATTTAGGAGGTAAAGCTTTAAACTATCATTCTCCCTAAATCACCTTGATTCCAGGGTAAAAAACAAAAACAAAACAAAAACCCACTGCCGTCAAGTCAATTTCTACTCATAGTGACCCTATAGGACAGGGTAGAACTGCCCCATTGGGTTTCCAAGGAGCTGCCGGTGGATTTGAACTGCCGACCTTTTGGTTAGTAGCTGTAGCTCTTAACCACTAAGCCACCAGGGCTCCTGATTCCAGGATAGATTATTTGAAATCTATGCAACTGACTGAGATACTGGGCTTGAGGGCTACGGACCATAGTCTCGGGAGACATCTAGGTCAATTGGCATATCATAATCCATATAGACAATGTTCTGCATCCTACCTTGGTGAGTAACGACTTGGTCTTAAAAGCTTGCAAGCGGCCATGTAAGATACAATAATTGTTTCTCTTCCCGTCCGGAGCAAAGAAGAATGAAGAAAATCAAAGACTCAAGGCAACAATTAGTCCAAAGGACTAATGGTCCACATGAACCATGGCCTCCACTAGCCTGAGACCAGAAGAACTAGATAGTGCCTGGCTACCGCTACTGACCACTCTGACCGGGACCACAATAGTAGGTCATGGACAGAGCGGGAGAGAAATGTAAAACAAAATTCAAACTCATAAATAAGACCAGATTTACTGGTCTGACAGAGACTGGTGGAACCCCTGAGACTATGGCCCTTAGACATACTTCAAACTTGGAACTAAAATCACTCTCAGAGATTACATTATAGCCATACAATAGACAGGCCTATAAAATGAACAATAACACCAGTGGGGAATGTATACTTCAGAACAATCAACTATACGAGGCCTAAAAGGCAGCGTTTGCCCAAAACAAAGTTCAGAAGGATGAATAGGGGCAGGAAAGCTGTGCAAATGGACATGGGAAACCCAGGGAGGAAGGGGAGAGAGTGCTGACATGTTCAAGGGTTTGCAAACAATGTCACAAGACAAACTGTGTATAAATTGTTAACTGGGAAATTAACTTGCTGTGTAAACTTTCACCTAAACCACAATAAAATGTTCAAAACAAAAAAATCTATGCAACTAAAACCCAACATCCAACTTTTATCTTTTATATTCATTCCTTATAACAGTCCTTTTGTATAGTAGAACCAAACAAGTCACACAGTAGTACCTGCTGGAATACCTTTTCAAACTCCAAAAGAAGAGTTTTCAGTTGTAGTATCGTTTAGTATGCTCTAAGATTTTTAATCAACTGTTTTTGTCCATAGATTTAAATATTTTGTTTTCTTACCATTTTAGAATTAAGAGTATCCAAATTCTGAGGGTGAAATACTCTCATTAAGGCTTCAGTGTTCACAGTTTTACTGCATTCTTTCTGACATGTCATAGATTTCTCCTCAAGATTATCTGACGGGCCTGTAGAGTCAGAACTAACAGTGACCTGAAAAAGAGAGTCACAGTGTAATTGTCTCAAACGCATGTTAAAAATTTCCACAAGAAGAAAGGAATGCTGTTTTATCTGTCATTTATAAACCACAATCTACATAAATAATCAACATTAAAGCAATGTCTCATAAAGCTCTATCTATAAAAATAAGAGCTATCAATAGATTGATTTCTGGAATGGCAAAGTCAAGAATTCAGTAAATCTACACCCCAACAAAAGAAATAAAAATACTGGCAAAACATTCAAAATAAACCATTTCAGAACACTGTAAATAATC
Source organism: Trichechus manatus latirostris (assembly GCF_000243295.1). NCBI lineage: Eukaryota > Metazoa > Chordata > Mammalia > Sirenia > Trichechidae > Trichechus > Trichechus manatus. The sequence continues at coordinate 193,786 of NW_004444004.1, read as the reverse complement.
AAAGGCATAGAACAAACTGAAAAGTGTCTATTCATGAAAAACTACTAAACTTCAGTAAGAACAGCACAGTCCGTGTGGTGTTTTAACTTGAGGTTATTCCCATTCTCCCTCCCTCCCCAGCTCAGAGGTGTGGCAGCCATGAAACACCTGCAGTATCACAGCCAACTTAAGAGCACTGACATCTTTTAGCGCTCCCTGAAAAGTCCTATATCCAGAACAGTCCATAAAATATTTTGACCAAGCTAGTAATTCCTGCATAATCTTCATTCCTAGAGTGTTGTCATCATTTGATTTGATACAGCTCAACTCTGTGAAAAAAAGTCCTATTCCCTGGGTGCTACCGAAAACAGTAGTAATTTTCTGGTAACATCACAGCTGTCTAACAGTATGATTTTCAGTTGGGGCAAATAAGAACACGGCTGAAAAAAAAGGAAAGGTTTTGATATATTCTTGGAGTTCTAGCAGTATGCATGCATGTGCAGAGATATGCACATGCCCAGGAAAGAAATGGGACAGGAGAAGGCCCTAGTCACTCAACTCTGGCTGATTTTGAGCCCCTGTAAAAGCAGGAAGTAAAAGCTAAGGTTGATTTGTAAATTGCCTGAAATTTGAAGGCTTGACTTCACACAAAGATACGCTTGGCAAAAAGTGGATGCCTTACTGGCTCAAGGAATTTAAGGAAATCTTCTGACCAATCATTGGCTGACCACTAAATTATACTGATCTCAAAGGTGACCACAAAGGAAGATAGGCTTAAAAATAAAAACAAGAACTTAAAAAAAAAGAGCTATCAGAGAACTCAGTGGCTGCACACTGCAGGGAGGCAGAATATACAGAATTAGTCTAGGAAAGTTGCTAAACAAATAAGCAGGAACAAGAAAAACAACATCAACAACAAAAAACCCTGGGGGAGAGATCTGATACTAAGAGTTGCTGCAATATACTAACTATAAGGTCCAGTTCTCAAAAACAAAAATTTACTAAACATGCAAATAAAGACAAAAGTATGCCTATACACGGTGTGGGAGGGAGCAAACAACAGAAAATGCCACTGAAGGGGCCTAGATGTTGGACTTCATAGACAAAGACTGTAAAGCAGTTATTATAAATATATTCAAATAACTAAAGGAAACTGTTTAAGGAAAGTATGACAACTATGTCCCACAAAATAGAGGATATCAGTAAAGAGGAAGAAACAATAAAAAAGAATCAAATAAAAATTCTGGAGTTGAAAAGTACAATAACTGAAATGAAAAATTCACTAAGTTGCTCAACAGCAGATCTGAGCTGGCAAAATAAAGAATCAACAACCTTGATGTTAGGTCAATAGGGATTATCTAGTTTGAGTTACAGAAAATAAAAAGAATGAAGAAAAATGAACAAAGCCTCAGAGACTTGTGGAAAACCATCAAGCATTCATATAATGGGAGTCCCAGAAGGAGAAAAGAGAGAGAAAGGGGCAGAAAGGACATATGAGAAAACAATGGCCAAAAACTTCCCAAATTTCATGAAAAAATATTAAGCTATTAAGCCAAGAAGCTCAACAAACTCCAAGCAGAATAAATTCAAAGAGATATACACCTACCAACCAAACCAACCCCTTGTCGTTGAGTCAATTCCGACTCATAGCGACCCTACAAGACAGAGCAGAACTGCCCATGGGGTATCCAAGGAGCAGTTGGTGGATTTGAACTGCCAACCTTTTGATTAGCAGCATAGCTCTTAACCACTGCGTCCCCAGGGCTCCTGATGTACACCTAGACACATCATAATCAAACTGATAAAAGTGAAAGAAAACAGAGAATCTGGAATAGCTTGAAAACAGCAAGAAAAAACAACTTACCACGCCCAAGCGATTCTCAATAAAATCAAGAGCTGACTTCTTACCAGAAATCAGTCAGTGAACATGTTAAAAATTGAAAGAAAAAGTCAACCAAGAATTCTATATCCAGCAAAATTATCCTTCAAAAATGAAGGAACATAATAACAGTTATATGCTATTGTTGGGTGCCTTCAAGTCGATCCTGACTCATAACGATCCCATGTGACAGAGTAGAACTGCCCAATAGTTTTTTTCTGAATTTTACTTATTTTGTTGTTATTGTTGAGAATATACACAGCAAAACATACACCAATTCAACAGTTTCTACATGCACAATCTGGTGACACTGATTACATTCTTCAAGTTGTGCAACTATTCTCACTCTCCTTTTCTTAGTTATTCCTCCCTCATTAACATAAACTCACTGCTCCCTAAGGTTCCTATCTAATCTTTCGAGTTGTTGTTGTCAATTTAATCCCATATAGACAGTCATTAAAAGAGCATAATGCTCAAGGTAGGCCTTTTTTACTAGTTAAGCTATACTACTGTTTAATTTTAAGATGACTTTAGGGGATATTTTTGGTTTAAAGATTATGTCAGGGCAACAGTTTCAGGGGCTCATTCACCCTCCATGGCTCCAGAAAGTCTACAGTCTATGAAAATTTTAAATTCTGCTCTGCATTTTCCCCCTTCTGATCAGGTCCCACAGGGTTTTCTTGGCTGCATTCTTAACGAAAGCAGATCACCAGATCTTTCTCCCGCAGAGCTGCTGGGGGGTGAGATTCAGATTTCCAAGCTTTTAGTTAGCAGCCAAGAGCTTAACTGTTGCACCATCAGGGCTCCTTGAAAGATGTATAGACCACTGGAATGGAACCAAGAGTCCAGAAATGAATCCATGCATCTATGGCCAACTGATTTTCAACAAGGGTGCCAAGTCCATTCAATGGGGAAGGAAGAGTCACTTCAATAAACAGTGCTGGGAAAACTGGATTTCCACATGGAGAAGAATGAAACAAGATCCATGTCTCACACTACACACAAAAACCAATTCAAAATGGATCAAGAATCTAAATGTGAAAACTAAAACCATGAAATTCTTAGTAGAAAATGTAGGGGCAAGGCTGTGGGTTCTAGTTTTTAACAATGAATATTCAGATATGACAACAAAAAAGCATGTGCAACAAAAGACAAAATAGATAGATGGGACCGCATAAAAATTAAATACTTTTGCTCATCAAAGGAACTTATTAAAAAATAAAATAAAAAAAAGAACTTTCTCAACAAAGTGAAGAGACAACCTACAGATGGGGAGAAAAATTTCAGGAACCATATATCTGATAAAGGTCTAATATCCAAAATATATATAAAACTTCTACTACTTAACAACAATAAGACAAACAACCCAATAAAAAAATGCACAGAGTAGCACAGACACGGCCTACTGGAACCTGCCCTGCACTGATACCTGGTCTGCACTGTCAACCCTAGTACATGTCACAAACAACCCATCCCAGCAACTTCCCTTCAGCTGGACCTGCCTTGCTGTACTATACCTGAGTGACTGACCCTGTCCATTGGAGAAGGAGGTGAAAAGTATCGTGCCCACA